>NC_045556.1:6721237-6873737 GCF_009769535.1 Thamnophis elegans | reverse complement strand
CCTTGCCCACTCTCATGGCCTTCCGAAAAGCTGTTAAAACCTGGCTGTTCCGGCAGGCCTGGGGCTGTTGACCTCATTGCTGGGGCCCAGCCCCAATCAGATTGGGTGCATGTGTGATGTTTTTAAATTGTTTTCCTTTATTTTTTTTATTAATTTCTCTTCTTTTCGCTTTGTAAGCCACCCGGAGTCCTTCAGGATTGGGCGGCCTATAAATTTACTAACTAACTAACTAACTAACTAACTAACTAACTAACTAACTAAATAAATAAATAAATAAATAAATAAATAAATAAATAAATTGTGTCGCTTGCCATCCAGGCTGGATAACTGGGTTCAACCAGAGTGAGCCAAGACTAGAGCTTCAGCAAGGGGTTGGACTAGTAGACCTCCAAGATCCCTTCCGTCCCTATGATTCTATATTTTTGGCACATAAAGGAATCTGCCAATATCGCTAACTAGCAGTTTCTATCCACCTGCCAAACAATAAACAGCTTTGGCACATTTTTAAACTCAACTTTCAGTGTATCTTAGGGCATTTTCCTTCCATAGCTTCCTTCTAGGTTGAAACCATGATAGTAATCTCTTGCTGTCTAACCAGATTTCTGTGAAATTCATACTGCTGAACTAGGAACCCATGACATCTTTGTCCATCATGGCTTAGCAAAAGACAAAGATTGGCCAGCTCCATGTTAAACTCTTGTACAATCCAGGCCAGATGATCTGATGGGATGTGGGCATTTAAACCTTGATTAGTCACCCCACAGATCTCCTGGGTTGAGCTGAGATTTTTCTCCAGATACATCCTTTGCAATTTTCTATGGTGCTTGCTAACGCAGAGGCTGTCTCTCAGATGCCAGCTAATCCTGTTGTGGTCCACCAATGGCCAGCAGAGCTGGCAGCAGAGTCGGACAGTGAGGAAGTTGGGGAGGAATAAGGGCCAGTCCTGGAGGCTGAAGAAAGCTCAGACGAGGGCCCTGCATCAGAGGCAGAGAAGGAGCTAGATAGCAGTGAGGCAGAGGAACATCTGGAACCTGTTCCCAGTGTGCGCATGTGCAGAGCTGCCAGAAGACATCTAAGAAAGCAGGGTCGACTTAGGAGTAAAGCCACACCTTGGAGGTGATTGGCCCCTCTCATAGAAAACAAAAGAGGAGCAAATGGGGAGGGGGCTTTCGCAGGAAACAATTTGTTCCTTCAGTCGTTTCAGGAGTGGAAAGTTCTGTTTGTGACTATAATAGCAATAGCAATAGCAACAGCAGTTAGACTTATCTACCGCTTCATAGGGCTTTCAGCCCTCTCTAAGCGGTTTACAGAGTCAGCATATTGCCCCCACAATCTGGGTCCTCATTTCACCCACCTCGGAAGGATGGAAGGCTGAGTCAACCCTGAGCCGGTGAGATTTGAACAGCCGAATTGCAGAACTGCAGTCAGCTGAAGTAGCCTGCAGTGCTGCATTTAACCACTGCGCCACCTTGGCTCTATAAGAGAATCTGTGCCAAGTGTTGCTTTGCCCTGCATTTGGAAACTAGTTACCTGGCAGCTCTCCAAACGAGATAAGGTTCGTGTGGATAAATATTCCTCGGAAAGTATGTTTTGCTGACTGTGAATGAAAGGAATTCACAGTCATGTAAATGAAAGGGATTTTGACGGTGCCAAGACTCTGCTTTTTGCTTTTTGAGGAAGCCTAGGTCATAACAAATCCATTAATAGATATAAGACCAGGGGGAAGCATCAGTGAATCCCATAATTTATGAGCGTGTCAAAGATGGGAGGGGAATGTATCTTGGGAAGTAACCTTCTTTCTCTGCCAGGTACCAAGGCCTGAAGGAGAGCTGCTACCCCAACCTCCTCGATCACTTCGTTACCTCCCATCAATGCAACCGTTACTGTGCGCTCCTTGCTCTGAAGAGCCTTGAGGTTCCTCAACCTCCACCGAGAAGCAAAGGTTCTCGGAGTCCCAACATGGGCAGAAAGTCCTCCTCAGCTCAATCCAGCCCTCAGCTCCAGAAGAAAGGCCTCTCGAGCCCCCAGGCTTCCAGGAAAGGGTCTGTCAGCCCCAAGAATGCCCGGAAATTTCCAGAACACGTAGCAGAATCGCAATCGACGGCATGTCCCAAGGGAAGAGACAGCGACAAGATAGGACAGCTGCAGTGATGGGCAGTGGGGGCCGTCAGCCATGCACCTTGTGTGTGTGCTTGAGGAAGGGGGCAGGGTTGCCTCGTCCTCCTGTGGCTTCCCCCCCCCCCCAGTTTCCTTGTGTGAGGTCTGTGTGTGATGTTTGAGGGAAAGAGCCATGCTGACCATGGCTCTCGGGGCAGGTTTGGAGCCCCTCAGGAACGATGTGTGAATGCAACCACTGGCTCTGTAGAGAGTGGCACCTGCCTTCGCAGTCCCATCACATGAGGCAGGAGCCTGGCACCCTACTTAAGGGCCCGCGTGGTTCTGTTTCTCCTTGGTGATTTGGGCCGTGCTTTGAATATTGAGCCTGTCCTGTGGCTCCCAATAGGTTGAACTCCAAGATGGGGGCTGGACACCAGGTGGCCAAGTGGGACCTGTGCTCTGCAGGACTCATGCCCTTAACTGCAATACATCCCCTACCAAAGACCCGAAGCTCTCTCCTTTTCCCACGATGGTGTGGGCCACCTCAACCCCAGCGAGAACATCAACTTTGGCCAGGTCCTCTCTTCCCACCCACACCCAAAAGAGCACCTAGGTAGAAGGGTGTTGACTTCCCCCTTCTACTTCGGAGGGGGATGCTGCTTCCTTGATGGGACTCCATGTGACGTGGCTGTGGCTGTGTTTGTGGGACAATGAAAAATGTCAAATATGTCACAGCTAGGGACGTTTGGTCAATCCAGCGAGTCTGCAGAGATTAACCGAAGATTATACGCTTCTTGCTGGATGGACTACCCTTCCTGTTCCATCCTGTTCTCCACTCGTGGGGCAGATATTTTGCACACCAAAAGCTCTGGTTTCCGTTGACGTTTCGATCTCCAGTCAAGAGGTCCAGGAATAAGAGAAACCTTGCTATCAGAGACTCTGGGACATGCTGCTGGATATTCTGTTATATTTCTTACCTGTTAATGGCCACAGATTGCTCGCATTCACATAACGGGCTTAACTTGGTTACTGAACTAAAAAAAAATTGGGATTCACACCATCCACGGACCCATAAGCTAAACCAAAGAAGCTAGATTCGCACTTCAAATTCCTCCCCATAAAGAGAAACTGGGTCAACCGGAACCAGGGGTGGTTGCTCCCGGCATTACTGCCAGTTTCGGTGCTCAGTGCATGTGCACATTTGCGCAAAAATAGGTCTGCGCATGCACAAAATGTTTTTAAAAAGAGGGAAAAGTTAAATTTGTGCAATTACAACTGTTCTGCGCATGGGTAGAAACAAAAATCAAGATGGTAGGAGAACCGGTACAGGGGGCGTGGCAGGCCTGGTTCGCTGCCGGTTCCTGCGACCCAGCCTGCCAAATTACCTCTGACCGGAACCAAGTTCAGCCTGTATGAATGCAATTCCTAAATTTACAGCTGAGAAGGATATTGTATGAACGTAGCTATAGTATGCTGCCTGGGGTTGCAGTCTTCCCCAGTCTAACTTCTTCTAGATGTGTTGAGATTAGCCAGGATTCGGGACTCTAGGAATTCTGGGAGTACAGGTCTGTCACCTGTCTGTCTTGAGGATGTAGAGTTAAGGAAGGCCTTTTAGATAGGAATCTCTCTCTTGAACAACATTCTCTGGATTCACTTTATATATTTTGCTTCCCCCCCCCCCCAAAAAAAAATTTCCTCCTTAGCAGAGAAGTGCCGGCTGTGTAGCAATTGCCTTGCAACCAGCAAGATTTTGAGCACCGGCTACTGTCAAATAAAAAAAAGGGCAGCGGCTCAGTGGCTAAGACGCTGAGCTTGTCGATCAGAAAGTTCGGCAGTTCGAATCCCTAGCGCTGCGTAATGGAGTGAGCTCCCATTACTTGTCCCAGCTTCTGCCAACCTAGCAGTTCGAAAGCATGTAAAAAAATGCAAGTAGAAAAATAGGAACCACCTTTGGTGGGAAGGTAACAGCGTTCCGTGCGCCTTTGGTGATGAGTAATGCTGGCCACATGACCACAGAGATGTCTTCGGACAGCACTGGCTTGTCAGCTTTGAAACAGAGATGAGTAACTGCCCCCTAGAGTAGGGAACGACTAGCACATATGTGCGAGGGGGATACTTTACCTTTACCTTACTGTCAAATAAAATTGCCCCGTAGCTCTCCTTTCCTCCAGAGCTCGATTGAATTACAGGTAGGATGGGGATGTCACTGAGCAAGAAGACCAGCCTATAGAACATAGGTTCCCCATCATCCATTCCTTCACCAAAGACTACTGTATAATCCATCACAATCTGGAGAACTACCTCTTGTGAAATAAATTAGGTTTAGGTTTATTCAACTTGTATGCCGCCCTATTCCCGAGAGACTCGGGGCGGCTCTATTGTCCTCTATCATAACCTTAGGCAGAGAAGAGGCACCCCAAAGACACCCCCCGATACGATGTAAACAGCGGGGCAGAATGAGTAACATCAAGGATTATGGGTGGTGCTTCTAACATATTTTCTTCGTGTGCCATTCAATTCCAAAACAATCTATACATATATAAAAATGGCTGTGCGCGCGAGTGTACGTTCCAGCATAACTCTGGAACGCCTCGAGCAATTTCAACCAAATGTGGTACACCGATGACATACTCTCTGGAAACAAATACGGTGGGGGTAAGACACCCCTGACACCCCCTCGGGGTGTCTGTGTTCTGTTAAGTTACAGTCTGTTGTGCCTTGAAATGGCTTCTACTGTACTGCTTTAAAATGGCTTCTACTGTACAGCGCAGTGGAGTTGCATTGGTAACGGCTTCACAGTATTCCACAAGGGGGCTCCCTTTGGCAAATGGGAAAATCCAACATTAGAACTCACGTTTCGGGGGGGGGCACAGGGAAAACCTTTTTAATTTAATTGTCGCCAAAATCAGGGCTCAAGGAGAAGTTGTTCTTGCCATCGCCTCTTCAGGAATTGCGCTGACATTAATGGAAGGAGGGAGGTCGGCCCATTCTGCACGTACGTTGCCACTTGACATCACCCTTCCTGTCTAATACAGGACTGGGATAAGTAAATGCCAGGAAAACGGCGGGTTATCAGCTAGTTCATTATAAATATTGCTGCTTGATATTCATGCTTGAGTTGCCCAAGCCAAAGAAGGGAGCTGAGTTCCCCTTGTGGACTCTCCCCTCCCCCCTCCGGTGGGTCATCCAACAAACCAAGCAGAACCTCATTCAATGTCTTGGAACTTCTATTGAAGCTGTGATGTTGAAGTGGCAGGGCCCAACTTTGTCTTCAACGCTCCTTCAGGCCCAGGATGGAAGTTGCACGCCCTCCTATAGGACAATGAGTTTACAACAGGGGTGTCAAACTCGGTTTCATTGAGGGCTGCATCCAAAGTTGTGTTTCACTTTGGGGGTCCGGAGTGGGCGTGCCCAAGGTGGACATGGCCAGCTCAACGTCACTCGGGTCAGGGTCACCTGTGGTGGGCCAAACGCTCTGCCAGCAAAAACAGTCTCCTGAGCTCCGTTTTCAGCTGCAACGGCCTCCCGCAGCCCTCTGACAGCAAAAATGGGCTCCCGATCTCTGTTTTCAGCTGTGATGGCCTCCTGCAGCCCTCTGACAGTAAAAATGGGCTCCCGAGCTCCGTTTTCAGCTGCGATGGCCTCCTGTAGCCGTCTGCCAGCAAAAACGGAGTGTTTTTTCGCTGGCAGAGGCTCCTTTGCTGTTTCCAGACAGCCCCGTGGGCCAGATCTAAGCACTCCGCAGGCTGGATCCGGCCCCTGGGCATTGAGTTTCACACCACTGGTTTACAAGAATATGGGGAGAAATTGGGAGTGAGTGGGTTGTGTAATGCTGACTCAAAAAAAAATCATAATAAACAATCTGGGGTTGAAGAGTTGCTGAATAAAATGAAACAGGATGTAACATGTCTGTGGAAGCAGCAGAGACTTTCTCTGAATTTTATGTACTGTATGTGCATTTCTCTGTTGAAATCTGGCTGGTTGCCAAGACTTTGGTAAGCGTAGACTTGAGAACATGGTTTCTTGGAAAATATGAAGGAGGACATTGGTTTATTTTCAAAACAAGTGATTTTGCCATCTGCAAGTTTGAGGTTTTTTTTAATTACTTGGGAAGAAACTCCGTGGTGAGTGGGGTTTTCTCTCCAGCGCAATTCAGTGGGATTATCTGTGGGTCAGTGGTGGGATTCTAATTTTTTTTACTAGCGGTTCTGTGGTCATGGCTTGGTGGGCATGGCTTGGTGGCCATAGCAGGGGAAGTTTACTGCAAAATCCCCCATTCCCTCCCAATCAGCTGGGACTCGGGAGGCAGAGAATAGATGGGGGCAGGGCCAGCCAGAGGTGGTATTTGCCAGTTCCCCGAACTACTCTAAATTTCTGCTACCGGTTCTCCAGAACTGGTCAGAACCTGCTGAATGCCACCTCTGCTGTGGATAGACAAACATATAAGTAACGTCTTGCAACTGAAGAGCCAACAGGGATGAATGCAAAGAGATCGAAGGAAGGCTGGATGAACTCCTGGGGTTTAATTGCAAAAAGAGAGTTGGCCATATGTGCCAGGAACTACTTCATTGCTTGAACCCTTTCTTGCATTGTGACAAAATTAAACCACTGAAAGGAGTGTTGCATATGTGTGATGTGTGGCATGGAATACTTCGAACCAAAACAACGGAGTTTTTTTTTTTTCATACATCACAGTGCAGGTTTGAACCCTTTGCATTCTTCATGGGCGTTGATAAAACTCTTTATTTTACAGTCAAAGGGGCTCCTGGCTCTTTTCCCCTCCTCTCTTTCTTGCACAATCCTGTGAACTTATTCAACTGCCCACCCCGCTCTTCCTTCCTTCATCTTCTACGTATCCATTGAATTGCTTGTCTTCTGCTCCACCATCTCGTTCTTCCCCAGTTAAGGCTAGGGACATATGGTGGCGTTATAATGACCGCAGCATTTCCAGAGATAGGCCTGCGTTGTGTCGGCAGGGAGAGTCTCCCAAATGCCACCAAAGGATAGGAATCCATCGGAACCAGGTAAGGAACTGTGGAAAAGAAAAGAGAAGAGCAGGGCTGTCAAAATCGATTTCGTTGAGAGATGCATCAGGGTTGTGTTTGACCTTGGGGGCGGGGGGGGAAGGGTGGCATGGCCAGTCGGGGCGTGGCCAGCTCAATGTCACTCATGTTGGGGTCCTCTAAGGCCGTGATGGTGAACCTATGGCACAGGTCCCAGGTCGGCTGCAGCGCGCATGGGTGCACCAGCCAGCTGATTTTTGGCCTTTGAAGGGCCTCCAGAGGGCCAGCGGAGGCCTTTTTCACTGTCCCTAGGCTTCAGGAAAGCCTCTGGAGCCTGAGCAGCAGTGGTGGGTTTCAAAAATTGTTCGAACCTACTCTGTGGGTGTGGCCTCCTTTGTGGGAGTGGCTTGCCGCCCATGTGACTGGATGGGAATGGCTTGCCGCCCATGTGACCGGATATGAAGATGCCGACGACACTTGTCAGAACCACCTTAAATTACCTCACACACAGCACTGGCATGCATAAGAATATGATGTAAACTTGTAATATGATGTAAACCAAACCACTTCATTGAGGTTGGGGGGGGGCTGCTCTGCATAGCTCTCTCTGAGTGGTTTCCCCAACAATCTGGGTCCTCAGTTTATTGACCTCGGAAGGCTGGAAGGCTGAGTCAACCTTCAGCTGGTAAGAATCGAACTCCTCACTGCGGGCACAATTAGCCAGCAATATTGCATTCTAGCCACTGGGGCACCAGGACTCTCTGTGTTCTCCAAAATGTGGTTCTCTAGCCTCAAATTTTGCATGAATAATGCTGGCATAGAGAAAGAGGGATGCGGTGGCTCAGTGGCTAAGATGCTGAGCTTGTCGATCCCAAGGTTGGCAGTTTGGCGGTTCGAATCCCTAGCGCCGCCTAATGGAGTGAGCTCCCGTGACTTGTCCCAGCTTCTGCCAACCTAGCAGTTCAAAAGCACGTAAAAAATGCAAGTAGAAAAATAGGAGCCACCTTTGGTGGGAAGGGAACAGCGTTCCGTGCGCCTTTGGCATTTAGTCATGCTGACCACATGACCATGGAGACGTCTTTGGCAATGCTGGCTCTTCGGCTTTGAAATGGAGATGAGCACCACCCCCAAGAGTCAGGAACGACTAGCACATATGTGCAAGGGAAACCTTTACCTAGAGAATAGGAGAACCTGTTGTGGAGATCATGTCTCTCTCTTTTTTAAAGCAACAAATGTGAAGTGGAAATCTGTTCAGCACTTGATAGATTTGCAGTATTTCTTTCTGGAAATTAAATGACCGGCCAGTGGTGGGATTCAAATAATTTAACAACCGGTTCTCTGCCTTAATGACCAACTGCGTAGGTGGGGCTCAGTGGTCATGTGACTGTTTGGGTGTGGCCAACTCAATGTCACTCATATTGATGGGCGCTGCTTCGCCTTAGCTATTACAATGTAATAAGGGTTAACCAGAGAGGCAGTTTCTGTAATCAGGGCAATAAAGATTAGGCTAGAAACAGCACCAGAATGTTTCCATCCTGCCTTCCTTACAGGATTAGTCCTGTAAAGTAGGAAAAAACAAAAGAAGATTTCTTCCAACAACCGGTTCTCTGAACTACTTAGAAAGTTGCCAACCGGTTCTCCCGAATAGGTGCAAACCGGCTGAATCCCACCACTGTGACCGGCCATAGAGATGCCGAACCGTTCAAGCCGCTACAAAGTTGAGTATCGATTTGCTGTCATTTTTTCCCAAGGCAAAAGGGTGCCATCTCATGGTCATTTTAAAAAATATATATTTTTAAGGAAATGGGAACCACATACACAACAGCAATGAATCAGGGCTTGGGGGGCTCGCTTCCTTTCCCCGCGTATTTCACACAAGCGCCACACATGCAAGATCTCACCTGCTGAACAAATCTTTGCAGCATTCATGCAGGGCGTAGCTGGTAGAGTTGATGGCGGTGGTGGTGTTGAAGAAGTCTAAACAGGCGGGCACTTCTCTGGGCACATAAAGGATTCCTGTGGGTAGGAAATTCAGAGCTCGTGAGAGAAGCCACACCTTTGCTTAAAGAGGAAGGAAGTCACCAACTGGTGGGTCCAAACCAGAGGTGGGTTTCTACCGGTACGGTGTGGTCTGGCCGAATAGGTATTAACAGTCCAGTGGACACCAGGGGTGGGTTTCTCGCCCCGTTCCAACCGGTTCGGTTGGAACGGGGCTGGCGGCGTCCTCGTGCACGGGCGCAGTGCACGCATGCGTACTAGCGCCTGTGCGATGCTCCAGCTGCTCCTGAAGGATCGCGTAGGCGCTGTATGCGTCCTGCGCATGCATGGAAGCGCAGAACTCGTCAAAACCGGGTAAGAAACGCAGGCAGGCGGGTGGATCCTTCGGCGTTCCCGGAAGTTACTTACTTCCGGGTTCGCCGACCAACCGGTTCGCGGGGACTGCCGTGAACCGCCTGAAACCCACCCCTGGTGGACACGTAACTGTACCAGTTCTATCCTCGGCGGCACCAACTTGATTTTCTGTTCTGCACATGCGTAGAACAATCTTCATTGAAAAAAAAGACATAATTTCCCCCCTTTTTAAATGTTGTGCACATGCGCAGACCGTTTTAAGTGCAAATGCGCAGGCGTGCAGAGTGCACATTTGGCGTACGCGCGATGGAAGTGAGCGTGCATGTGCACAAAATTTTGGGCATTGAACTGGCAGTAATGGCAGCAGGAACCCATCCCTGGTCCAAACCCACTGGCCTGTATTGTTGCAAAGAAAACTGTGCGCAGAAAAAAAAACAAGCTTGTGCAGAGAGAACATAAGAACCCTCTACAGGTAGTTCTCAACTTATTTAATGACTGTTCAAAGTTACAACAGCACTGAGAAAAAGGTAACTTGTGGCTGTTTTTCACATGACCGCTGCACTATCCCCATGATCACATGATCAAAATTCAGCCGCTTGTCAACTGACTCCTATTTGTGACGGTTGCAGCATCCCAGGGGTCACATGCAGGGCTGGTATTCACTTACCTTTCCTAAGGTAAAGGTAAAAGTTCCCCTTGCACATCTGTGCTAGTCGTTCCTGACTCTAGGGGCCAGTGCTCATCTCCGTTTCTAAGCCAAAGAGCCAACGCTGTCCGAAGATGCCTCCGTGGTCATGTGGCCGGCATGACTCAACGCCGAAGGTGCATGGAATGCCGTTACCTTCCCACCAAAGGTGGTCCCTATTTTTCTACTTGCATTTTTTACCTGCTTTCGGACTGCTAGGTTGGCAGAAGCTGGGACAAGTCACGGGAGCTCACTCCGTTACGAGGCGCTAGGGATTCCAACTGCCAAACCGTCAACCTTTCTGATTGACAAGCTCAGCATCTTAGCCACTGAGCTACCACGTCCGTTTCTTACCAGTCACTTTCCCTACCTGTGAGTTTGTGCATCTGTGCATGCACTTTCGCTAAAAAAAGAGGACCTAAATCGGATGCCATAGAGCCGGGACGGGTGGTTGGGGCCATCAGTGATTTCCGCTACCGGTTTGGGTGAATCGGTCTGAACCGGCAGAGTGGTCACGTGTGATCTCCTTTTGCGACCTTCTGACAAGCAAAGTCAAAAGGGAAGCCAGGTTCACTTAACAACCGTGTTACTCGCTTGACAACTGCAGCGTCAAAGAAAGGCGGGAAAATGGGGAGAAACTCACTTCACACATGTTTCACTTAGCAATACAAAATTTGGGGCTCATCTGTAGCTGTTTCACTTTTCACCCTGTTTCCCCCATCCTCCTCCCGCAGGCAGTACCTGCAATGCATGCATTGATGAGGGAGACGCAGGCTCCGGTGAGCAAGGCTCGCAGGACGACGCTGGAAAATTCACTCTTGCGTTGCGGTGCCATCGGAGCTTCATGTTAAAAGAAAAGCAGATGGAAGATGTGGATATCTACACTTTGAAATTGCTCACCTCAGGGCCACTTTTGCTAACTGAGAATAACCAAGCCTTTGGAAGGAGAGGTTGGGATGCTTAAGCCACAGAGGACGTAGCTATGGGGCAGACTGTTCCTTCCCCGCCCCTGTCAGCAAAAAGAGTCTTTTTCCTCCCGCCATGAAGTCTTCATGCTCCCCACTGGTTTGTTGACTTACTCAAGCCGCCCAGCATGATCCCAATAGCGCTTAGGTTGGCAAATCCACATAGAGCAAAGGTTATAATGGTTTCAGCTCTGGGCTAAGGAAGGAGAGAGAGAGAGAGAGGAAGAGAGGGGGGAGAGGGAGAGAGAGAAGGAGAGAGAGGGAGAGAGGGAGGGAGAGAGTGGGGAGGGAGGGAGAGAGAAGGAGAGAGGGAGAAAGAGAGAGACGAGATAGAGAGACAGAAAGAGAAGGAGAGAGGGAGAGAGAGAGGAGAGAGAGGGAGAGAGAAAGTCAGATAGAGAGAGAGATAGACAGAAAGAGAAGGAGAGAGGGAGAGAGAGAGGAGAGAGAGGGAGAGAGAGAGTCAGATAGAGAGAGAGATAGACAGAAAGAGAAGGAACGGTGAAGAGAGAAACAGAGAGAGGGAGAGAGGAAGGGAGGTGGAGGAGAGAGAGAAGGAGAGAGTGGGAGAGAGAGACAGAGAGACAGAGAAAGACACACAGAGAGAGACAGAGAGAGAAGGAGAGGGGGGAGACAGAGAGAGGAGGAGAGGGAAAGAGAGAGGGGAGAGAAAAGGAGAGAGTGGGGGGGAGAGAGAGAATATAATCAGTGTTGTGATAAAGAATAAATTCCCCACCCATTCCTCTTCCAGTTGGCATATTCCAGTTTTCCCTGCTCAGCACTTGCTGTTGGATACTCAAGCAAGGATAGTCAACTTTAGGGGTCTATGACCATTCAACATGGCCAACTCGCCATGGCCAACTTGCGGTGGGACAACGTGCTGCAGGACAAGAGTCCCACTAGTATCAAAGATATTACATGTCGAGTTGGCCGTGGCAAGTTGGTTGTGGCGAGTTGTCCCCATTCCGCAACTTTAGGATGTGTGGACTTCAACTCCCAGAATTCCCCAGCCGGCATGGGGAAGTTGAAATCCAGGCTTCTGAAAAGTTGCCAAGGTTGAAAAGCATTGGGTCTTAAGAAGAAACATCCATTGAACCTCTTGTAACCACATGCCAATCAGGACGTCCATGAGTTTGTTTCTGAGATTGCTCCCACCAAATCAAGAAGAGGGCAGGGTAGGTGGGCTTGGAGGAGAAGGAGCAGTGGCTTAGGACCAGGGTACTTACCGAAATCCACTGCTTTTGAGGACCATCCCACTCGGGCCGACCCATCAGACGATTCTGTTTGTAGACCGACAATTGCTGGTAGGCCACAAATTCATTTAAGAAGAACTTGACTCCCAGCATCTCAGCAGCCCGGGAAGCCTCTTCCCAGCTCACCCCTAACAAGAAGGCTAAAGGCATCAGGACGTAGGAGCAGATCAGCTGAAAGCCAGAAGACAATTCTTTTAGGAGCATTGTAAGTAAAGTGGTTGGCTAACTCCTCGTGGTTGGTCTCTTGCCATCTTTTGACACTCAGTCCATGGCTGGCATCTGCACATGTCCATTGGCCCGATGTTCTGACCTAGGCCTCCTGGGACACACGCTTAGTCCCCAAACCCCTTTTTATTTCAACGGCTGTGAATTATGGTCACTCACAGCCCGTAATGATTCACTGCCAGTGAAGAGTCCGACGGAAGTCTGTCACAGTCTTTCAGGATATGGCTGATAAGCACCCACCTTTATCGCCCTTGAAACGCTGCCAGAAACCTAATTGCCAATTAGTTTTGCAAGCAGAGCACAGAGTCAAAACGGAGCTTCGGAGTTTAAACCGACCAGAACAAACAAAGTTGCTTCCTCTAAAGGCTCGTATCTGTTTGCTCCTCTTTTATGTCTTATGAGAGGGGCCAATCATCTCCAAGCCTTACTCCCGAGTTGCCCCTTTTGTCTTAACTGTTCTTACCTTCTGGCAGCTCTGTGCATTCACACACACTGGGAACAGGCTCCCCCTGTCCCTCTGCCTTACTGATGTCCGGCTCCGGAGACAGCACATAACTCCCAGATGGCCTTGGCTCCCTCTCTGCCTCCAACGCAGAGCCCTCGTCCGAGCCTTCCCCAGACTCCAGAACTGGCCCTTGTTCCTCCCCAACCTCCCCACTGTCTGACTCTGCTGCCAGCTCTGCTGGCCGCCAGTGGACCACAATCTCCTTCTGCTCCTGAGTACCCCCTCTTTTCTAAATTTGACAAAGATCTACTTGATATATTGGTGTTGCATCAGTGGTGGGTTTCAAAAAATTTTCAAACCTACTCTGTGGGTGTGGCCTCCTTTGTGGGAGTGGCTTGCCGGCCATGTGTTTTCTCTCTCTCTCTCTCTCTTTCCTCCCTTTTGTCTCTCTGTCCCTTTTTCCTTTTTTTCTTTCATCTCTCTTGCTTTTTCTTTCTTTTTTATTTTTTTATTTCTTTCTTTCTTTCTCTTTCTCTTTCTCTCTCTGTGTGAGTGTGTGTGTTTGTGTGTGTGTGTCAGTGGTGGGTTTCAAAATTATTTGGAACCTCTTCTGTAGGTGTGGCCTGCTTTCCGGGTCCACTGGTGGAACCTCTTCTAACTGGTTCGGTAGATTTGACGAACCGGTTCTACCGAATAGGTGCGTACTGGTAGGAACCCACCTCTGTGTTGCATAATGCAATAGGTTTCGACCATTAGACACCACAAGATTGGGATGTGTACCTTGTGAGTGTGGGACACAGCTTCTGCATTCTCTTCTTGGGACTAGTTGCTGAAACAAATGATGGTTGGAAACGGGGCCTAGTACCTACCTTAAATCAGGGTTAATTTGATACTTGTTAAAAGATTTGAACTTCAATTCCAACATTACTAGGGAGCACGCTCAAATAGCAATGGATTGTAGAAACCCAGAACAAGTAGAAGACACAAGGTGGCTTTCTCCCACCAGAGATGGTTCTAGTCAGGCTGGGCATATCACATCTCATTCCTCTTGATATTTTCATTATCCTGCCATAATCAACTTGGGGGGGTCTTGTGGTAGATACCTGGAAGGAGAGTTGGGGCAACCCAACCATGCCGCCTAGCCAACTGAGGGCAGCGTCGATGAATGCCAGCACAGCCAGGAAGGCAATGAGATTGGCTGCAATGTTGGCCACCAGTCCCACAGCGGCAGAGGCACCATTACCAGCAGCTTCCAGAATATTCTTTTCCTCCCTGCGGGAATGTACAAAGAGAGAAGGAAATGGCGAGATGGTCCTGAACATTCCTTCCTTCCTTCCTTCCTTCCTTCCTTCCTTCCTTCCTTCCTTCCTTCCTTCCTTCCTTCCATCCATCCTTCCTTCCTTCCTTCCTTCCTCCTTTCCTCCCTCCCTCTTCCTTCCTTTTTGCCTCTCTCCCTCCCTTCCCACTCTCTGTTTCAGTGGTGGGTTTCAAAAAATTTTCGAACCTACTCTGTGGGTGTGGCCTCCTTTATGGGAGTGGCTTGCCACCGATGTGACGGGATGGGAGTGGCTTGCCGCCCATGTGACCGGATATGAAGATGCCGACGACCCTTGTCAGAACCACCTTAAATTACCTCACCCACAGCCCTGGCATGCATAAGAATATGATGTCAACTTGTTTTTTAAAAGGCATCTTTGGTTTGCGTTAAAACAACTTCAACACACGCAATGTTCTGATTGTGCCACAAACGCAGTAGTCATCCTTACCTTTCACAGAGGCACTGAGTTTTATAAATAGGAGCATGATAGTGTAGAATAATCATCTCCAAGAACCAGTGGTGGGTTTCAAAAAAGTTTGGAACCTCTTCTGTAGGTGTGGCCTGCTTTCCGGGTCCACTGGTGGAACCTCTTCTAACCGGTTCGGTAGATTTGACGAACCAGTTCTACCGAATAGGTGCGGACTGGTAGGAACCCACCTCTGATCTGATTCCTCCCTCTCTCCCTCCTTCTTAAATTTGTTTGCCATTCATACCTTCCTAGACAACTGAGATGCATGCTGAAAAAAACGTCCTAAGCAGAGTCAGGGCCAATCTAATCCCACTCAGAGGCTGTGGAGTTTCAAAAGTCAGCCCCTGTGACAGAGAGATCCTGCTAGATGACATTCTTTAATTGATGGGACCTAGATCATAGTCCTCCTGCCAAGCCAGGTAAAAACATCTGGGAAGCTGGGGCCACACCTTCTTCTCTTTGTACCTCTCCAATCTTCTCCCCACCCAGCTGTGCTTGACACATTGGTCTTCTCCTCTTTTCTCTCTCCACCTTTTCCTCGGAACCTGCTACCCAGATCCCTGTACAAGCCATAGGAACCTCGTGGATTTTAGCCGCTCTCACCCGCAGGCAATTGTGATGCCTTCGTGGCTTCGGAATTTGGACTGTTCCACTTCTGGATAGACAAGTTTGGCCATAGCTAAAGCACAAGGTGCTGCCATTACTGAGGCTGCGATGAGAGACGAGGCATCAATCTGCAAGAAGAACCACAAATTGCCACAGGAGAGTCGACAAATGCCGTGTTCTTTAATCCAAGGCGCTTAACTCTCCTAATTTTTTCGAATTCTTTCCTTTTCCAAACAGTAATTTAAAAGTTTCCAATTTGCAATTTTAAAAAAATGATGTAATTATTCTTTTCTGTGGAATAATTATACACTCGCTGTTCCTATCAGTTCTAATGAAAAGGTGATTAGCTTATTGGGAAATACAAGACATTTTGCCCACGTAGTTTATTAGAATATGATACTGATAATACCAAATCACACATCACGAGATGGCCTTTTACCACAATTTCCCCTTCACCCGATAAAAAAACAACTCAGACCAAAGGTCTTTAATCTATAATTAAAGATAAAATAAGATCCAGATTTAAACTGTGCTACAGTAATAGTCTAAATAGATTGGCCTTGTCAAAATTAGTTCATATCAACTCATGTCCTCTGGATGTTCATTTAGTTCCCACTTCACCTGATCAAATGCCTTTTCTAAACATCCGATTAAATGAAGTTCACCCCAAGGTCTACAGTTAGGAAGGACCTAAAGAATGTCCCAATATTGTACGTGTAGGCAGTCAAATAGCCTGGTTCCGAAAACGTGAACGTGTGTATGATCTGCTATGATACATACGATAATTCCATATCATTTGTGCAACAGTAAATGCTGCTGTACAAGAATTTCCTCCTCTTGTACAGACTCAGCTGTAGATATTTATTTTTTTGTACGGTAAACTCACCCCCACCATCAAAGCTAGCACCACCCAGACCATAGAGCAACTTAAAGAAGTAGCGCAAGATCAGAAGATGTGGAGAGACCTGGCCAGGGGTGGGTTTCAACCGGTTCGCGGCGGTCCCTGCGAACTGGTTGGTCAGTGAACCCGGAAGTAAGTAACTTCCGGGAACGGCGAAGGGCGCGCCCGCCCGCCCACGGTCCTTACCCGGTTTTGACAAGTTCTGCGCTTCCACGCATGCGCAGGATGCATACAGCGCCTGCGCGATCCTCCAGGAGCAGCTGGAGCATCGCACAGATGCTAGTACGCATGCATGCACCGTGCACATGCACGAGGACGCCGCCGGCCCCATTCCAACCGAACCGGTTGGAATGGGGCGAGAAACCCACCCCTGGACCTGGCCCATAGAATCGCCAAGAGTCAGATACGAGTCTGAATGGATATTGTATTTGATCACTCACCCCAAATGAAATGTATGCGCCCATCACACTACCAGCAATGGTAGCAAAGCCACCGGTCATCACAGCATGGATTTCTGAACGTGTCATGTCCCCCAGGTAGGGACGGATGAGCAAGGGTGCTTCGGTCTGGAGGACAAAAGATAAAATCAAATAGAGGTTAACCAAGACCCCAGAAATATAACTCAGAATTCTGTTACTCAGAAACAATGAGCAGATAGCCTGATTCAATGTTCTGCTTAAACACACAGCCCAGGAGAATAAAATACTCAGTTCTGGAATAAACTATGAGAAAGACAGCATCCAATTTTGTGATGGTTTCACACTTCAAAAAATGAAAGAGAAATTCGCTTGAATGCAAACTTACCTCGTTTTGCACTTCAGAACCAAAATATAATCCAAACATTAGCTACTTCTAAAATCTGCATTTCTTTAAATGTAGAAAAGCAGAATAAAAGGAAGAAAGCTTATATCGAAGAAAAAGGCAAAGATGCATGTGGAGAAAGATGCATGTATGTATTTTCAAATCAAAAGTATGTGTCCCTTTTCCCAGCAAATTGTCGGGGGAGAAAAGAGACTTTTCTCAAATGCAGAAACAAAATAGCTTTGGAAAATGAAAAACAGAAAGAATGGAAGTCTGTTCCCTCTCTTGTTTAGAGAGAAGGTTGAGAGGACCATTGATGGGCATTCATGGGGGAAGTCAAGATTACGTACCACTTACCATCCCCACAAATACATTCCCCACCACGCTCAGAGATTCAGTGGCCGCTGTGCCCATTGTAATTTGCAGAAGCCAGGACAACTGTTGGAAGAAGGTTGGAGAGTGTGATTTGGAGGACACTGGCAGCTTATGGGTCATTGTCCAGAATATCCTCGACTTAAAAAAGCCAAGGTGGCGCAGTGGTTAAATGCAGCACTGCAGGCTACTGCTAGATCAGCAGGTCAGCGGTTCAAATCTCACCGGCTCAGGGTTGACTCAGCCTTCCATCCTTCCGAGGTGGGTAAAATGAGGACCCAGATTGTTGGGGGCAATATGCTAACTCTCTGTAAACCGCTTAGAGAGGCCTGAAAGGCCTATGAAGCGGTATATAAGTCTACTGCTATATTAATCTCTTGCTGATTCATTGGCCAATCTTGCAGCAATGACACATCCTTAGCTGTTGGGGCCATAGCTCAATGACAAGCATATGCTTTGTGTTCCAGAAAGCCTTTTGTCCAAACTCTGATACATCTTAGTAGGACTGAAGGTTCTTCCAGAAGAGCTTTTTCCAGAAGGTTGATCTCGACTGTGACCTAGATGGAGCAGTGGGGTCTACTTGCAATGAAGTCCACAGCCAGGACAGATGTCACAGTTAATGGAATTAACCCCGCCTCCTGTGCTGTCCACATCTTGTGGTGCTCTCTTCTCATCCACAAAGACTCCCTGATGTTCATTTTGAGGGAGCATCTTCCATCCATCTCTCTCTCTCTCTCTCTCTCTCTCTCTCTCTCTCTCTCTCTCTCTCTCTCTCTCTCCCCTCTCTCCCCCCCTCTCTCTCTCCCTCTTTCAATCTCTGATACCCCCATTGTTTTGCACTGTCTACTTCATCATACCCCTTTCCTTGTAAATTATCATGTTGTGTCCTTTCTATTAAAGGTAAAGTTTCCCCTCGCACATATATGCTAGTCATTCCCAACTCTAGGGGGGCGGTGCTCATCTCCATTTCTAAACCGGAGCCAGTGCTGTCCCAAGACCTCTCCGTGGTGATGTGGCCTGCATGACTAAATGCCGAGGGCGCACGGAACCCTATTACCTTCCCACCAAAGGTGGTTCCTGTTTTTCTACTTGCATTTTTACATGCTTTTGAACTGCTAGGTTGGCAGAAGCTGGGATAAGTAACGGGACCTCACTCCGTTACATGATGCTAGGGATTCGAACCACCAAACTGCTGACCTTTCTCGTCAACAATCTCAGCGCCTTAGTCGCTGGGCCACCATGTTCCTTTCTATTAGTACAGTGTTTCTCAACCTTGGGGACTTTAAGTCCTGTGGACCTCAACTCCCAGAATCCCCCAGCCAGCATAGCATAGCTGGCTGGGGAATTCTGGGAGTTGAAGTCCACAGGACTTAAAGTCCCCAAGGTTGAGAAACACTGTATTAGTACTTTCTAATAGCGGAAGAATTAATATTACTCTCTTTGGGTACCTTATAATGTTTCTTGGCCATGGACTAAGGCCCTACATCTAGCCTTATGACCAGATGTACTGTATGGTATATGTGTATGATCTATATAGCAATAGCAATAGCAATAGCAATAGCAGTTAGACTTATATACCGCTTCATAGGGCTTTCAGCCCTCTCTAAGCAGTTTATAGAGTCAGCATATTGCCCCCAACAATCTGGGTCCTCATTTTACCCACCTCGGAAGGATGGAAGGCTGAGTCAACCTTGAGCCGGTGAGATCTGAAGAGCCGAACTGCAGAACTGCAGTCAGCTGAAGTAGCCTGCAGTGCTGCACTCTAACCACTGCGCCACCTCGGCTCTTATACTGTTTTAGCTCTATTAGGAAAATTATAAGCTTACTCTTGGAATCCTAAAACTCAGCGTTACCTTCAGGATTATAAACTGCATGACTCCCAAGTAGTAGAGGATGGACATCACACAACTGAAGAAGATAACAATAGGCAGGGCCTGGAGACAGAAGAGAACAGTATGCATCTTTAGCACAGGGCATCTGCAGCTTTCCAGATGTTGCTGAATGATAGCTCCCACCAACCCTAACCAATATGATTAATAATGAAGGATAATTGGAGGAAAGCATCACCACACCCTCGTATACAGAAGTCATATGGTTCTTGTGGAGTTTGAAGCCTAGGAAAAGCCTAGGCTCCTAGTAAAACACGGGGTTCCCTGAACAGACCAGGTGTTCATCCAGTTTAGAGGAGCTTTGAGTATGATGTTACTCCCTAGTTGACAGAAGCAGACAGCAGTGAATAGAGGCAAGGACACAGAATGGACCAGCCAAGGCTTCCCACTTCATCCTTCACCCAAGCATAAAGAACCAAAGACCTGTGGGGTGTTAGGGGGGAGGGGGGAGGGGGGATATATAGTATGTGTTAGATTTTATAGTAACACGATTGCACTTGTATACTGTTGCTCTTTAATTTCACTGTAAAAATAGGACAAGCTGAATATATTAATAGATAGTAGAAATACACCGAAGGGAGGAGTACAGGGATAGAAGAAAGAGGGGTAGAGAGGGTGGGAGAGAGGACGGGAGGGAGGGTAAGAAGGAAGGGAGGGAGTGTACTGGGAGAGAGGAGTGGTAGAGGGGGAGGGGAAGTAGGGTAGAGGGGAATGTTGGAGGGAAGGAAAGTTGAAGGGGGGCGAAAGAAAGGGTGTATGGAGGGTTGAAGTGGTACATTGGGTTTGTATTTTGGGGGGTATTGTTGACAAGAGGAATGGCTGTGTTTATTGTTTAATGTTATATGGCCCCGGTTATGCACAGTATACATGTGACTGTACGAAATGAAAATGGAAAAATAGAAACACATTTACTGAAGAACCAAAGACCTGGGTGAGGCAGCTGTGAAGCCATTTTTTAAGACCTTCAAGAGAAAATGGGGGCCAGGAAGAGGAGGAGAGGGAGAATAGGTTTATCTACGTTCACCTGAAAAGCAAAACTTTCTTGAATCAGTTTCTCCCCAAAGACAAAACCGGATCCAGCTGTGGTATAGTTGAGGAATGCCTGTAAGGGGAACAATATTAGAAGGTACATTGTACTGCAAACAAGGGCATACAAAACCTTTGCCAGACCAATCCTCGAATACAGCTCGTCTGCCTGGAATCCACACTGTATATCGGACATTAATACGATTGAGCGACTCCAGAGGTATTTCACGAGAAGAGTCCTCCACTCCTCTGCTCACAACAGAATCCCTTATGCCATCAGGCTTGAAATTTTGGGCTTGGACAATCCAGAACTACACCGATAAAGTCTGACCTAAGCATAGTACACAAAATTGTCTGCTACAATGTCCTACCTGTCAATGGCTACTTCAGCTTCAACCGCAATAATACACGGGGCAAACGATCGATACAAACTCAAGGTAAACCGCTCCAAACTCGATTGCAGAAAATACGACTTCAGCCACAGAGTGGTCAACGCCTGGAATGCTCTACCTGACTCCGTTGTTACGTCCTCAAACCCCCACAGCTTCAACCTCAAACTGTCTACCGTGGACCTCACCCCATTCCTAAGAGGTCCGTAAAGGGGGCGTGCATAAGCGCACCAGCGTGTCTACCGTCCCTGTCCTACTGTCCCCATTTATTCATACCCATTTCCTGTGTTCGTGTCCGTGTTTATACTTCTACATGTTATCTCGTACATGTTTGGCAAACTAAATAAATAAATAAACATTTGGAATTAGAGTCATGTTCATTTTTTAAAAAAAATATGGCACACCTGTGATTCAACACGAAGGATCCCTGATCATTTTAGCAGCCTTTTGATCTACAGAAGCGTGAGTACGAATTCAATGACAATCACGATAATCACTCAAAATCGTTGCTGCTTGAGAACCTGTCTAAGTCTTCTCCTACCCCACTAGATCTCACTGTCATATGCTGGGCATTGTCTTGGGTCAAATCAAAGAGTTGATTTGACTAATGGCTCCAATAGGATCTTTCGGAACTGAAGCTAGTGTACATGTGACTTGTAAGGAGAGATTTTGTGCCGGAGGAACAAGGGGTATCACGTAACATCTTCAAACATTATTCTACTCATACCTGAATCTGATTGCCCAGCCATTGGAAAGCCTGAAATCCAGGTTCAGTTCGGATGATGAAGATTCCAAGGATAAATTGTAGACCAAGACCCCACGACACAGCTCTCCAGGATACCTGCAACCCAGGACATTTTGTGAACATCTTCTAGACCAAGGGTGTCAAACTCAATTTCATTCATGGGCGCATCAGGGTTGTATGGGCCTTGGGGGGGGGGGCAGGTGGCCGTAGCCAAGGTGGGCATGGCCCAGTGGTCAGATTCAATTTTTTTTACTACCGGTTCTGTGAGTGTGGCTTTGTGGGCGTGGTGTGGCTTTGTGGGCGTGGCAGGGGAAGGATACTGCAAAGTCGCCATTCCCTGCCCACTCCTGGGGGAAGGTTACTGCAAAATCCCCATTCTCTCCCCATCCCACTAACTTGCTTTCCAGCTCCATTCTCCTGTTCAGGGCAACAAAAGAAGATCAGCTGGGAGGCTAGGAAGGAACAGGGGCGGGGCCAGCCTATTTGCGGGTTCTCCAAACTGCTCAAAATTTCCACTGCTGATTCTTCAGAACTGGTCAAAACTGGCTGAATACCACCTCTGGTGTGGCCACCTTGACATCACTTGTATTGGAGGAACAATTGGCTGTCTTCAATGAACAAGTGACTTCTCCCTAAGCCAGGGGTGAAATCCAGCAGGTTCTGACAGGTTCTGGAGAACCGGTAGCAGATGTTTTGAGTAGTTTGGAGAACCGGTAGCAGAAATTTTGAGTTGTTTAGAGAATAGGCAAATGCCACCTCTGGCTGGCCTCAGAGTGAGGTGGGAATGGAGATTTTGCAGTATCCTTCCCCTACCACACCCACCAAGCCGCACCACACCCACCAAGCCATGTACACAGCACTGGTAGTAAAAAAAATTGAATTTCACCACTGCCCTAAGCCAACATCATGGAGAATTTATAGACTGCTCCAGTGGTGGGATTCAGCCAGTTCGCATCTATTTGGGAGAACCGGTTGTTAACTTTCTAAGTAGTTCAGAGAACCGGTTGTTGGAAGAAATCTCCTTTTGTTTTTTTCCACTAATCCTGTAAGGAAGGCAGGAAGGAAACATTCTGGTGTTGTTTCTAGCCTAATCTTTATTGCCCTCCTTACAGAAACTGCCTCTCTGGTTAACCCTTATTCCATTGTAACAGCTAAAGTGAAGTGCCCATCAACCTGAGTGACCTTGAGTTGGCCATGCCCACCCAGTCACATGACCACCGAACCCCGCCTACCCAGATGGTCATTAGGGCAGAGAACCGGTTGTTAAATTATTTGAATCTCACCACTGGACTGCTCTGAGAAGTGCGACTGGAGGTTGAGTGAATGAAAAGCAGTACCAAAAGACGAAGCCTGTTATATTGAATCTTGGTTAGACTTAAGGTGCTAAACTAAAAAAAACCAGAAATGATGGTGCTTACAGCCATGTGATGCTTGGAGACGAGAAATAACAAGACGACCAGCACACAGTAGCCACCCAATGAAATCAGCTGCTCCTTCCTTTGGGACACGTCCAGAACCAGCCATGTGATCAAAGCAATGAGAAGAAGGGCGCACAAAATCCTAGAAAATTACAGGGGAAGCAGAATAATATGTACTTGGTGCGATTAAACATACATCCACCATAAGCCACTTTATTAAATATACATTCTTGATAAGCCTGTGGGGGAAAACAATGGGGAGTGGGGGCAAAAGATATAAGAAAAGTCCTTATTGCAATACTTAATTTATCCCCTCTTACTTTCCGCAATGTTGGTATTTACATTCTGTGCAGTGGGGGGGATTCAAGTAATTTAACAACCGGTTCTCTGTCCTAACGACCAGCTAGGTAGGCATGCCGATGGGCGCTGTTACAATGGTAATAAGGGTTAACCGGAGAGGCAGTTTCTGTAAGCAGGGCAATAAAGATTAGGCTAGAAACAACACCAGAAAGTTTCCTTCCTGCCTTCCTTACAGGATTAGCCCTGTAAAGTGGAAAAAAACAAAATGAAATTTCTTCCAACAACCGGTTCTCCCAACTGCTTAGAAAGTTAACAACCGGTTCTCCCCAATAGGTGTGAACTGGCTGAATCCCACCACTGATTCTGTGCTAGAATATTTATATGTTACTTGCCTGGCTAAGGATCCTAGGGCAGAATCCAAATTTTTTTTTAGCCTTTTAAAAAAAAAATCAGTTGTATTATCTTTATGTTCCATCACTTATATTACGTCTTTCATTGTGTTGTGTTGTGTTGTGTTGTGTTGTGTTCTGCATTGCATTGCATTGTATTTATTCCTCCATGTTCATGGAGTTATAAGATGCAAGCTCACCCTTAGGGTCATCCAATCCAACCATCAGCTCAATGCTCTAGAAATTCTCTAGAAATTCTCTAGAGATTCTCTAGAGATGCTCTAGAGATGCTTTAGAAATGCTCTAGAGATTCTCTGGAAATGCTATAGAAATGCTCTGGAAATGCTCTAGAAATGCTCCGGGTGCTCTAGAAATGCTCTAGTATTTAAAGAAGCAAAATGAAGATTGGCTCACCATGGTTTCTTGAAAAAATCCTGTCCATAAAACTGATCTGTACAGCCTTACCATTTCAGCCACCGCCAGGCCTTCTGACAGCATTTGCTGCAGGGGCTCAACATCTGGATAATCTTGGCTCCCAAATATTTTTTGACTAAGCTATATGCAAGGAAAGCAACAGCCAGGCTTGTCAAAACGATCAGGGCCAAAGCTCGCTGGTAGTCCAGGTAACAAGCAGCAATGAAGTAGGCCAGGTAGCCTAAAATGAGAATAGCAATGCCACATATATACCACTTCACAGTGTTTTACAGCCCTCTCTAAGCTGTTTGCAAAGTCAGCCTCTTGCCCCCAACAATCTGGGTCCTCATTTGACAGACCACGGAAGGATGGAAGGCTAAATCAACCTTGAGCCAGTCAGGATCGAACTGCTGGCAGTGGGCAGAGTTAGCCTGCAATACTGCATTCTAACCACTGAGAAGGAAGGAAGGAAGGAAGGAAGGAAGGAAGGAAGGGAATCTCTCTTAAGTGGTCTTACAGTGTCAGCCTCTTGCCCCCAACAATCCGGGTCCTCATTTTACCCACCTCGGAAGGATGGAAGGCTGAGTCAACCTTGAGCCTGGTGAGATTCAAACTGCTGGCAATTGGCAGTCAGCAGAATTAGCTTGCAATACTGCATTCTAAACACTGGGAAGGGGAGTGAGGGAGTGAGTAAGTGAAGAAGGAAGGAAGGAAGGAAGGAAGGAAGGAAGGAAGGAAGAAAGGAAGGACTGACTAGTAATAGCCCATAGATTTATATGCTGTTTCCCAGTGCTTTACAGGCCTCTCTGAGTGATCTTACAGAGTCAGCCTCTTGCCCCCCAACAATTTGGGTCCTCATTTTACCCACCTCGGGAAGATGGAAGGCTGAGTCAACCTTGAGCCAGTCAGGATTGAACTGCTGGCAGTCAGCAGAGTTAGCCTGCAATGCTGCATTCTAAACACTGGGGACGGCCACTGTGCCACCAAGGCTCAAGGCATTGAACATCAAGACCTCAAAGCATTGAACAGCCAAGGTCTCAAGTCTTCAGAAACCACCGCAAATTAGGCACAGCTGATCCATACAGTTCATTTAGATTAGTGCCATTCACAAAGGTTTGGGGCAGAAGTTCCAGCACTGGCTGAAATACTGGGAGTCCCCTCTTTATGACCATTTATTTAGTGACCCATTCAAAATTATGACGCCACTGGAAAAAAAGGGACTTACAAGCGATTCTTGCACTTACAGCCATGGTGGGATCTTCACGGTCATGCCATCAAAATCCAGGCACTTGGCAACTGACATGTACTTATAACAGTTGCAACTGCCCTGGGTCCTGTGGTCACCACTTGTGGCCCGGAGAGTGAAAGACTTACCTGCGATTAAGATGCCTAAGAATACCTGGTGGAATAATTTACGATGAGCCTTGCAGAATCTCTTTGCTTTAGAGAAAGGCCGGGTCACATTCTTGAGCCTGCTGAAAGGGACGTCAAGAAAATCAATGTTACAGAACATCTGGAAGGGATCCTATACATCATTTTGTGGAGCCCCATTTTGGATATTTATGATTAGACTAGCTGGATACCCGTGCGCTGCTACGAAACTTGGTGATCGGGGTTGATAAATTGACACTTATAGCTTGAAAAGTAAGCCTCTCCTCTCCTATCTTATCCCCTTCTCTTCTTCAGTCTTAGCATCAGAGCATTTTTCAGGTTGGGAGGGGGAATAGAATGTCTAAACTCCCAGCTGGATGAGTTGCGCATTGGCCACGCCCACATCCGAGTGGCAGTTGGAACAGAGTTCTTTTCAGGTGGGGAGGGAGAGTAGAACGACTAACTCCTTAGCATCAGAGTGTTGTAATAATAATATAAGAAATACTAACGATCTGATACTCATCCTTGAAGATCTTTCCCCAAAGACCTTCAAGGATGAGTAAAATCAGGCTCTTTTTCCATAAGGGACCACATCACCTTGATTAATCCCATGACTTCATTCTTCTTTTCTAAAAATCTCACTACATTAGTACAGTAAACAGCTCTGAGTTTCTGGAAATGGAGCAGCATACAAACGATAGCAATAATATCAAGCAATATCCAAAGGAGCTATCATATTTCTGTGGCATTTCTGAGAGGTAATTATTCTTCCTTCCTTGCACAAGTTGGGATGAAAAGACAAACTGGGAGCTCAGATTGAGGCTGCCAATCTACAGGGGCTCACACAAAACATCTAAGAAGGGGAACATCTGGGGATCTACTAGTTTTAAACAACAGTTGATTCTCCAGCTGAAACAACACATTTCCTTGGTAGTCCATATTTAGTACCTCCCAAAATGACTGTCCTGGACAGGATTTTCTTCCTCAAGAGATGGTGCTTCCTTTCCATTTGTCTCTGATTCCTGCCAAAAACACAGACACCATTAGCATCTTTGCAGAAAGTGTGAAGGACAAAGCTAAGGAGGAGAAGAAAAACTTACCATAAGCTCAAATGTTGGGTTTTCCAAGCCCTTATGACTGTTTTTAGGTGAAATCTTGACTTCCCCCATTCCATTTCTCTCTGATTCCTGCCAAAAACACAGACCCCATTCACCAACTTTAGGGAAAGTATGAAGGACAAAGCTAAGAAGAGGAAGAAAAACTTACCATAGCCTCAAATGTTGGGTTTGCCAAGCCCTTATGATTGTTTTTCGGTGAAATCTTGACTTTGTCGATTGTCTTGGGGTTCTGAAACTGCTACCTCCACCTTGGCCTGTTCTGGAAGACAAGATCCATTGTCAGCTTGCCAAGTATTTATTTTCAACTAAAAAAGGCTCTGTCCTGCACATTGGGAGGGAGGGAGGGGTATACATTAGGCTAGACAAGAATTTGGTGGTAAACTAGAACTATTTTGACACACAAAAAAAATTGTACTCCGATGTCTTACTGATTGAGGAATGATGAAATGTTTGTTTTAAAAGAAAATAAAACTTTTGAACTGGGGGGAAAAAAAGGGGGGGCGTGCATAAGCGCACCAGCGTGCCTATCGTCTCTGTAGTCCCCATTTATTCATACCCATTTCCTGTGTTCATTTACGTGTTTATACTTATACATGTTATCTCGTACAGGTTTGGCAAACTAAATAAATAAATAAGAAGGTCCCCAGAACATCTTCCTACTGTCAGACCAGCCTGTCCTTCCCTCCCTCCCTCCCTCCAGCACTTCAATCCTATAATTCTAGTTCCAGGCAGAGCGCTTCTATCCATGGGCCACAAACATCTGTAGGGGCTACACATCCGATGGGTTAATCAATTACCTGACCCTACCTGTTTCAATTGAGTGTATCGGATAGTGTATTGGTTACACCTTTGCTATCACAGTGTGCCGCTCTCCTTCTCAACCGAAAACATGCACTGTGATTCTTTCCACTGTATTTCCTTTCACAAGTGCAGGAGGTCACAAGCTGGCCCCACAGTTTTTGCTATCTGGCTCCTTCGCCTAGGGGAAACAGTTGTTCCTTAATCCCTCTTTAGTGGGTCTCGTTCTCTTCCCGACAGTAATCCTACCCATGGTAAATAAATCCCAGTGAAATCAGTCTCTTCCCTCAGAACCAAGAAGAAGTCCTTTAGTTACTACTTACCCTTAAGACCGGATCATAAATCAGTAATCAATTAACTTACTTAGCTGCATAGTCCAAAGATCTGGAGATAGATTTGTTAGCCCATTAAAAAAATCCTACTCTCCTCCCCATTCCCACCCATCTGAGAGTTTTATTATCTTTCAGCATCCCACTATTTCTACCTACCTATTTCCAGGAAGAACTTCATTTTCTCCCCTTGGGAACTGAGAAGAAAGATTCCAATGCAATCAAAGTCAAAATCCATTTTCCAAGGAATGGGGTGATGAGGACATAGCAGATTGCAGAAAGAATCTGCAGGAGGGCTTGCTGGAGGCTTCTTAGTCCTCCTGAGGTCCTCTTGATGTCCTTCAGATATGAAACACACCTGGTTTTAGACTGCAAAGGGACCCTACTCCTTAAACACAGAACAGGTAGAAGCAGAAAAGGCTACCTAGGATTAAATGCCAACGACGCATCCAAGTTAGGGTCAGGAGCAGAGAAGGGCTAGAATGGATGTCAGCCTTTTCACTCTCTATAGCTTCTTCATCTTTTGAGCAGAGCCTTCGGTGTAACCCTTGTAGAGAAATGCAAAAATCCCCTTGATTTTTTCTTTCCAAGATCACCTCGGTACGCAGGAGCAGTTGAGGGAAAAGAAAAGCTCGTTCAGTGTTGGAAAAATGGAAAGCAAGAAAAAGAAAAGAAAAATAACCCTGCCTTGATTTTATTTGATAGAAGAAGGAATAGAAGTAGACTTTGGCAGGGTTTCGAGGTTCTAATTATTATAAGCTATAACAATAAAGTGGAATCCCAGTAGTCCTTGCAATGCCTGGATCTCCTTAAAAAACAGAAAACCCTGTAAATCATCTGTCAGGTTTCCGAAAAAATGCCCTAATTAATTCATGAGCCTTGAGCCAAGTTTCAAAAGAAATCCAGTCATTTATTAGGAACACCATTTTGGCAATACCCCATTGCAGTCAGATCTGGCCTCATTTTAATTATGGTCACCAAACCACCACAATCCCATAATTTTAGATCATGTGCTCAGCAAGGACAGTTCCTTGTACTCCAGGTAGCGTAAAACATGCTGATGGTTTAACAACAACTTTGAGATTGCTCTGGTGATTAGTTACACATTAAACCGTTCAACTCTCAGATAGTTTGAAAACAATCAGAAGGCAAAATAAATTTTGCCTGGGTGAAATAAAGCTCAGAAAAGCCCAGGATGGATCTGCAACAATGGACAATTCATTCACAAACTTTGCGTTGAAATTGCCATGCCTGAAGACGAGAAAAGACAGGAATCTACTCTACAGATAAGAAAGGGAGATAGACAAGAAGGAACCACGTTGATAACAGATATAGTTAAAGAAATAATTGATAATGATAATAATGTATACAATGTGTAGTGTTGTGATAAGTAATAATTGGATATGAATATTGAATGGTAACCATGAAAGGAAGTTTAGAAATCCTTTTGGATTATATACAAAGGTTAATAAAAAAAGAATTAAGTTAAATACAGTTAAGTTTTGATTATTAGGGGGAAAATGTTACAATACAGGATATAGTCAAATAAAGGAGGGATAATGATGACAACATATATATATATATAAATGTGTGTGTGTGTGTGTGTGTGTGTGTGTGTGTGTGTGTGTGTGTATGTATGTATGTATGTATGTATGTATGTATGTATGTATGTGTACAATATAAGGAAACTAGATGAAAATTGCCAACAGTGATTTGGAACAAGACACAAGAGCAGTTTTCCCCCCGAATGCCATCACTCTGCTAAACAAATTTCCTCCTTTCATTTCTGCATATCATTTCTGTATATCTTAAAGACTATTCAAACGAGAGATATAAACAAGACTGGAAAAAATGGATGGACTATATTCAAAATAAATATGGGTCTAGGAAATTTCAGATAGCTTATGATTAAGATCAGAAATGATACAAATTGTTTATAGTTAGCCTAACAAGGAGGAGCTAAGCTCAATTTAAAGACATTATTAATTTTCTACTTTCTCTTTAAGTATATTTTGAACTGTTTTTGTTAAAGATTTATACCTTGTATTGGTTCTAGGAAGTCAGAGGGGGAAGGTTGGGGGGGTGGGAGGGAGGGGAGTATACTAGGTTGGAGGAGGGGTGTTGGATTTTAAGGTAATATGATTGTATATGTATACTGCTATTTTTTCTTTTTTATGTATATTGAAATGGAATTATAAATACCATCAACACAAAAGGGAGTCTGCTCAGAAGCTGAAATACACCAAGTGAATTAGAGGAAGAGTGGGAAGCAGAGGAGAGAAGAAAGATAGGAAGAGAGGGACAGGAGAGAGGGTGAGGGGGGTAGATGAGGTGTATAAGAAGGAGTGGTAAGGGGAGAGAGGAGAAGGAGAAAGGAAGGGGAAGTAGAGTAGAAAAGGATGATGGAGGGAGGAAAGGAGGTAGAGAGGGGGAGGAGAGAGGGGGAAGAAAGTGTTGGATAAGGTATAAATATGGTGTATGGAGAGCAGAAGAGCCAATAACTGGGTTTTTTTCTTTTTTCTTTTTTTTGGTAGTTGATGGCAAGATGAATTGATGTAATTACTTAATAATACAACATGATATTGACTATGTAATAGTATACATGTGATTATATGCTATGAAAATGGAAAATTAAAAAAAATTATGGCAAAAAACCAAAAACGTTTTGCTTCTCATCCAAGAAGCTTCTTCAGTTCTTCAGGAACTAAAGAAATTTCTTGGCTGAGGAGCAAAAAGTTGGCAAGGAAAAAGCAAGAAAGTCCAGTTGCCTTTTTGGAAAAGCACCTTTGTGGTAGCCGTGACCTGCATGATTGAGAATCTCCATATGACTCCCTGATGAATCTTATACTAAGGAGAATCAAGGCGGGGTTCGTTCAAGTTTCTTTCTTGCTCTTTCCCCATCTCAGGTCTGTGTAATTATTTCTGAACCACCTCCTCTTTGATGATTCCTTCCTTCCTTCCTTCCTTCCTTCCTTCCTTCCTTCCTTCCTTCCTTCCTCCTTTAATGGCCCTTCCATGCTCACCAAAATCAACTCTACAAACTTTGTCTTCAAGAAACACGCCGGAGTTCTTTCAATTCATTCAACCATTTCTTCTACTCTCAGAGTGGGGGAAAGTCAGACATTTTTGGCACACTGCTGTCTATTCTTACCAGAATTCATTGGCTTCTCAGGTTTTAGGGGGAGATCCTTTTTCTTTTTGAAGCTTTTTATACCATTAGAGGTGAATTTGATTGCAAAACGTGTTTTTCCCCCCTTTTTCCCCCTTTCTTTTTTCCCCTAGTCCTTAAGATTAGCTTTAATTTTCTTCCGTTCTTCCTTTAACTGTGCCCATTCTTACTTTTATGATGATGAGTCATAAATGTATTATCGTAGTACTCTAATATCTGATGTTTATGTGTTCTCAGCGGCTGTGCCAAATCCAAGAATAAACAAAAATTGCACATTGGCTTGCAAAAATTACTACATCAAAGGCATACGAGAAAATGATAAGGACACAAACATGCAGTCAGACGCCAAAGAATGACCTTCACGCTCCTCAATAGTTGTTCAAGGAGAAAACAGTGTGGCAAAACTTCCTTGCAAAATTTTATTTGCATGTTGTAGGTGCCAACTGCATAACCATCAACTTTGGACAGTGGAGATAACAACTAGATCCCAGAAATACAACCAATTACGAGGGAATTGACTTACCCATATCAATTTTAGGCACCATAATGTCTGATAGACTTTACACTCGGGTGCCACCCAGATAAAAAAAAAAGGCTTCTTAATCAATTTCACAACCCAACCTTGTACCTTCGGATCGGTACAGGCAGTTCTCAAACCTAGGGCCACAACGAAGCCCCAAATATCTTTTGTTAAACAATAGAATAGCAATCAGAAAACAATCAATATCAATAGAATGTAGATTAGAATAGAAATCTAGAATAAAGTAGAGTAGAATAGAGTGGAGTGGAGTGGAGTGGAATGGAATGGAATAGAATAGAATAGAATAGAATAGAATAGAATAGAATAGAATAGAATAGAATTCTTTATTGGCCAAGTGTGGTTGGCCACACAAGGAATTTGTCTTTGGTGCAGATGCTCTCAGTGAACATAAAAAGACAAGATACATTTGTGAAGAATCAATATCAATAGAATGTAGAATAGAATAGAAATCTAGAATAAAGTAGAGTGGAGTGGAGTGGAGTGGAGTGGAATAGAATAGAATAGAATTCATTATTGGCCAAGTGTGATTGGACACACAAGGAATTTGTCTTTGGTGCAGATGCTCTCAGTGTGCATAAAAAGACAAGATACATTTGTGAAGATTCAATATCAATAGAATGTAGAATAGAATAGAAACCTAGAATAAAGTAGAGTGGAGTGGAGTGGAATGGAATGGAATAGAATAGAATAGAATAGAATAGAATAGAATTCATTATTGGCCAAGTGTGATTGGACACACAAGGAATTTGTCTTTGGTGCATAGGCTCTCAGTGACGAAAGACACATTCGTCACAAATCATAAGGTACAACACTTAATGATAGTCATAAGGTACAAGTAAGCAATCAGGAAACAATTAATATCACTATAAATTGGACAATACAAGCAAGAAAGTTACAGTCCTGCAGTCATAAATGGGAGGAGATGGGCGATAGGAACGATGAGAAGATTACTAGTAATGCAGACTTGGTAAATAGTTTGACAGTGTTGAGGGAATTATTTCCCTCAGAGTGATGGCGTTCGGGGGGGAGAACTGCTCCTGTGTCTTGTTGTTCTGGTGTGCAGTGCTTTATAGTGTCGTTTTGAGGGTAGGCGTTGAAACGAGACAGTTAAGTGAGCTTTGTCCCATTTGACGACCTTTCTTGCCATAGTTGTTAAGTGAATCCCTGGCTGTAATGTTAATTTGTATAGAGCCGAGGTGGCGCAGTGGTTAAATGCAGCACTGCAGGCTACTTCAGCTGACTGCAGTTCTGCTGTTCAAATCTCACCGGCTCAGGGTTGACTCAGCCTTCCATCCTTCCAAGGTGGGTAAAATGAGGACCCGGATTGTTGTTGGGGGCAATATGCTGACTCTGTAAACCGCTTAGAGACGGCTGAAAGCCCTATGAAGCGGTATATAAGTCTAACTGCTATTGCTATTGCTAATTTGGTAGCCTGGTTGTCCAGTGAAACTGGCTTCTCCATGGACTTCGCTTGTCAGAAGGTCGCACATGGAGATCCCACGACCCCAGGACATTGCAAATGTCATAAATACGAGTCTGTTGCCAAGCATCTGAGTTTTGATCACGTGACCATGGGGATTCTGCAACGGTCGCTAAGCGTGAAAAAATGGTCCTAAGTCACTTTATCTAGTGCCATTGTCATTTCCATTGGTCGCTAAATGAACCGTTGTAAGTCGAGAACTACCTGTATTCATATTATGCAAACACAAGAATTTGTATTTGGCAACCTTTAGAAACCGAGTGAAATCAGGCAAGATCTCATTCTTAAGCCTTGAATTCCTCTGTGCTATATTATCAAAGTCACGCAGATGGGATGGATGTCGTAGAAATTTGATAAGTAAATAAAATAAAGCATTCTTATTAAGACTACTAGACCCCCAAAACGGATAAACAATCTCAATACATAATCATACACATACCCACTGCAGCCAGGATTGCTTTCGCATAAAACTGGGGAAAAAATCAGTACGCCCACAGATGAAACTATAATCAGGAAAACAGTCGAATGCGCAGAAATGGATAGAATGACAATAGAGCTAAAAGAAAGAGAAGAATCGGACTTCTATGGAAGTATGGAATAAAATGTATAAGTGGCTAGAAATCAGAAGTCAAAACATAAAAGAGAGAAAATAAAGATATGGTGATACAAATAATTAATATTATTATAAGTGTTAATACTATGTTTTCTATATTATAGGACAAGGTTAAAGCAATAGGAAGGCAGTGCAGAAGGGAGAATTATAAAAGCTAAGCGGGAAAGTCGATACAGAAAGCTGTAAAATTACTGTATATTGTTACGTATGTTTTGTGTTTTGTTTTTTCCCGTTGTGTCTTTTTCATTGTTTTTAAAGATTAAAACATTCAATTTTATATATATATATGTGTTGTATTTGTGCTGATAAATAAATAAAGGGAGACTAGTATAGATCTATTTCAAGCTATTTAGTTCTCATCAGCTAGCCATACCCTTACTGGGATTACGAACCTGGGCTGTATTACATCTTAGGCAGATGTGTTAACCACTAAGCCACAAGGTTCTCCTCCTTTATCAGCTGAGGCAGGGAAATTTAGGCATATGTAATACAGCCCAGGTTTGAATCCCAGTAAGGGTATGGCTAGCTGATGAGAGCTAAATAGCTTGAAATAGATCTATACTAGTCTCCCTTTATTTATTTATCAGCACAAATACAACACAAATGTAACAAAGGCAACAGTAAAAATATTGGGTTTCTGTCTGGATGGTCTCTTGTGACGAGCCGATAGACAGAGAATGGAAGCAATAGACTTCCTCCCATATTTGGGCATACCAGGGGTTGTGACACTAAATACATATATATGTATGTATGTATGTATGTATGTATGTATCTATCTATCTATCTATCTATCTATCTATCTATCTATCTATCTATCTATCTATCATCTATCTATCTATCTATCTATCTATCTAATCTATATCTATGTCTGTCTGTCTATCTATCTATCTTATCTTATCTATCTATCTATCTATCTATCTATCTATCTATCTATCTATCTATCTATCTAATCTATATCTATGTCTGTCTGTCTGTCTATCTATCTATCTTGTCTGTCTGTCTATCTATCTATCTATCTATCTATCTATCTATCTATCTATCTATCTATCTATCTATCTATCTATCTATCTATCTATCTATCTATCTATGCAATTTGCAACACCACAACCCACCAAGCTGCACAAAGTAAACACTTACAACTACAGCTAAATTCTTTGCGATAGGAGCTCATCTGGGACTATCGTAGATACAATAAGTGACAACTAAGAGAATGTGTATGTAACATGGGGTGGAATGTGTGTTTCCATCCTGAGCAAAGTGCCTTGAACTTTAGCCATGGGTTAGAAATAACATAATAACAAAGTTGGAAGGGACCTTAAAGGTCTTCTAGTCCAACCCCTTGCCCAAGCAGGAAACCCAATACCATTTCAGACAAATGGCTGTCCAATGTCTTCTTAAACATTTCCAGTGTTGGAGCATCCACAACTTCTGGAGGCAGGTCGTTCCACTGCTTAATTGTTCTGATTGTCAGGAAATTTCTCCTTAGTTCTAGGTTGCTTCTCTCCTTGATTAGTTTCCACCCATTGCTTCTTGTCCTGCCCTCAGGTGCTTTGGAGAATAGGTTCTCCCCCTCTTCTTTGTGGCAGCCATATGCAAAGCCAAGCATGCAAAATTCTTAAAGATGTAGGAGGGGGAAATCATTACAGGGATGGAAAGAGGCAAAGCATCCCTAAGTGGGGCGTCGGGACTCCGCAGTACTGTTTAAAAGTACTGCAAATTATCTATTGTCCCAAAAATTCAGTTTAGTTCCTTCCTTCCTGTTCTGCAGCCTACTCACCAAAGGTGGCGCTGTGCGAGACAGGCAGGAATTCCCATTCGAAGAAGCGATGACGTCAGGGACCGCAGAAATGAAGACGGTGGTTGCCAAGCTCTCTCCCCAGCGCCTGGGTGGCTCGCCGTGATCGTATAGTGGTTAGTACTCTGCGTTGTGGCCGCAGCAACCTCGGTTCGAATCCGAGTCACGGCAAGGGCGCGCTCCCTTTTTTTTTTTCTAAATTCGGATTTCCAACATTTAATAACAACGTACTTTTGAAATTATTTTGAAATTATTCGGCAGTAAAGGAAAAGAAATGGCCTCTTGCAAAATGCAGCGCAACGGGTCGGAAAGGGAGCTTGGGATCCGGCAGGAATCCGGTTCTAGATTCGGAGTGAATTGCTTCTGAATGTTTATTCTGCGTGCATTTGGAAGAGTTGGGAGGGGGACCTTAAAGGTCTTCTAGTCCAACCCGCCGCCCAAGCAGGAGACCCTGTACCAAATTCCGGACAAATGTAGTCGAGCTTCACTCCAGGTAGTCTATCAGCCTGTTGCTTTTTCATAAACCTGCCTACAGGGGGCGTACATGATGATCCCAAACACGCCTCCTACCTTCTCTATCGCTGGTTCACACGTTACTCCAATGCACGGGGCTGTCTTAACAGCATTAGTACATGTGTTAATGTTTATTACTGTATTTTCTCTGGTTCTTCTTCTTTCTTTTTTTGTAAATGGTATCCCTGACCATACTGTATTCAAAATGTTTATGAATAAAAATATTGAAAACATAAAAAAAAAACATTTGCTCTAAAAAAAACAGCATTATGCCCTCCCCTCCCCAAAAGAAAGGCAGTGTACTGGGTCCCCTACAACAATTACTCACAGGAATAAAAATGTAAATGTTCGATAAAATTAAACAGATCTTTTTTTTAATTGGCACTTCCAACAAATCCAGACGTAATATAATATGTTGCTGTATTTATATGATGCAAGGTGCATGGAAGGGTTAACAGACACAGATAAGCAGGGGACCCATCAAGCCCATAGAATAGAATAGAATGGAATAGAATAGAATAGGAATATGGAAATAGGAATAGGAATAGGAATAGGAATAAGAATAGCAATAGCAATAGCAATAGCAATGGAATGGAATTGAATGGAATAGAATACAATAGAATAGAATAGAAATATGGAAATAGGAATAGAATAGCAATAGCAATAGCATGGAATGGAATAGAATAGAATAGAATAGAATAGAATAGAATAGGAATATGGAAATAGGAATATGGAAATAGGAATAGGAATAGGAATAGGAATAGGAATAGGAATGGAATGGAATAGAATAGAATAGGAATATGGAAATAGGAATAGGAATATGGAAATAGGAATAGGGATAGAATAGCAATAGCAATAGCAATAGCAATAGCAATAGCAATAGAATGGAATGGAATAGAATAGAATAGGAATATGGAAATAGGAATAGGAATAGGAATAGGAATAGGAATAAGAATAGCAATAGCAATAGCAATGGAATGGAATTGAATGGAATAGAATACAATAGAATAGAATAGAAATATGGAAATAGGAATAGAATAGCAATAGCAATAGCATGGAATGGAATAGAATAGAATAGAATAGAATAGGAATATGGAAATAGGAATATGGAAATAGGAATAGGAATAGGAATAGGAATAGGAATGGAATGGAATAGAATAGAATAGGAATATGGAAATAGGAATAGGAATATGGAAATAGGAATAGGGATAGAATAGCAATAGCAATAGCAATAGCAATAGCAATAGAATGGAATGGAATAGAATAGAATAGAATAGGAATATGGAAATAGGAATAGAATAGCAATAGCAATAGAATAGAATGGAATAGAATAGAATAGAATAGAATAGAATAGAATAGAATAGAATAGAATAGGAATATGGAAATAGGAATAGGAATAGGAATAGAATGGAATGGAATAGAATAGCAATAGCAATGGAATGGAATAGAATAAAATAGAATAGGAATATGGAAATAGGAATAGGAATAGGAATAGAATAGAATAGCCTTTATTGTCATTGTACAAAATAAATACCATGAAATTGGTTTTAGCCTCACTAGTGCAACACCGTGACAACAATTACAAACAACATAAATAGTATAAAGAATAATCCCAATGCAAGTAATTATGGGGAAAGAAAAAAATAAAAGAAATAAAAAATAATCATAGTTTCCTTGTGTGGAGTGATTGTAGAATAGAATAGAATAGAATAGAATAGAATTCTTTATTGGCCAAGTGTGATTGGACACACAAGGAATTTGTCTTTGGTGCAGATGCTCTCAGGGTACCTAAAAAGACAAGATACATTCGTGGTGAATCATAAGGTCCAACACTGAATGATAGTCAGAGGTTACTTTTAAGCCCTCGAATCACACTAGGAAACAATCAACATAAATCTCAAGGCCCCTCAAAGGGAACAAACTGCATTGAATGTATTCTAGCGTTGCATCTTAGGGCTCGCCGGCCCTTGGGGTCGCTCGGACCGAACCAGTCCTGCACGATGGACACCACTTTGGGACTCAAACATCCCCATCAGCCACTGCCAAATGGCCGCGCCCCATGGAACTGCACGCCGGTACAACCTCTGGCAGGGTCCCGCGTCTTGCAAGCAGCCCTTCGCCCTGCTCTTGAACTGAGGCTGGGCGCTGGGGGGAGGAGGAGGAGGAGGAAGACTACTCCGAAGTGGCGAACTACAGCTCCCATCATCCCTCACTAAGAGCCGCCCGCCCGGGGCCGCCGGGCTTTGTAGTCCCGCAGCATCTGGAAGGTAGAGACGCGGAGGATGCGGGTTTAAAGGCGGCGTTGGGCGCCTGGGGGAGAGACCATCCGGGCCGGGCAAGAGCGGGCCGGCTGGGCGGCTGGGTGGGTGGGTAGCTGGGCGAGGGGCTCCGGTCCGGCCGGGCATCGCCCGCGGGGGTCCGCAGCCGAGCGATCCAGCCGGGATCGGGGATGGCGGTGGAGCCGGCCGGCTGAGCTCCCCCCCCCCTACCCGGGGGCCGTTGCGCTCGGAGCGGGCCCGGGGGTCTTCGGAGGGGGCCCGGCATGATGGCTCGCTGGCTCCGCGACCGCCTTCTCTTCCGCAGCGCCAAGCCGGAGCCCCCGCAGCCGGACTACGCGGCGGGTCCCGAGCAGCCGGACTTGCTGGCCGCCTACCGCCTGCAACGCGAGCGCGACTTCGAGGATCCTTACGGCGGGGGCTCCGGAGACCCTCCGGCCGCCCCGCCACGCTGCCGCTCGCCCCGCCGGAGGCTCATCCGGGTGGAAGCGGAGAGGGCGACGGCGACGGCGGCGGCGGGGCCCCCCTCCCTCGGGCTGGGAGACCCGCCGGACCAGAAGGAGAACAAGGTCTTGCGGCGGGAGGTGGGGGGGGGGGGGGCTGGGCATCTCCGCCCATCTTTTTTTCTCCCGCGGAAGAGTGGGGGGGGGGCGAGGGAAAGAAGAGCAATAGCAATAGCAATTCGCTTTTCCAGGGCTGGGGGGGGGGAATTGGGGTGGGTGGGTTTGGAATCCGCGTTGGTTGCTTTTGGCTGGGCTGTTGGGGGATTCCAACCTCCATGGGTCACTGCTAAAGGGAGAGGGGTCTGTGGAGTTGGTCCTGGGAAGCATCTGGGAGTCGCTGGAGGGGGCACAGTCTGCTTTTGATGCCCCTCCCGTTGGGGGAGAGACAGGAGGGTAGCTGGCAAAGGGATGGTGCCCTTAGGTGTGCGGGGGGCTTGGATCAGGGGTGAAATCCAGCAGGTTCTGGAGAACCGGTAGCGGAAATTTTGAGTGGTTTGCAGAACCTGCAAATACCACCTCTGGCTGGCCCCAGAGTGGGCTAGGAATGAGGATTTTGCAGTATCCTTCCCTTGCCATACCCACCAAGCCATGCCCACCACCCACTCCACGCCCACCAATGATAGAGCTATGTGGAACTTCGCTGTTCCCTTTCATAGTCTAGGCTTCCTCAGTTATGGCCATTCTAATTAGGAGGTTCTGGGAACTGAACCATGGGTGAAATCCAGCAGGTTCTGACAGCTTCTGGAGAACTGGTAGCGGAAATTTTGAGTAGTTCGGAGAACCGCCATTCGGCAAATGCCACCTCTGGCTGGCCCCAGAGTGGGCTGGGAATGCAGATTTTGCAGTATCCTTCCCCTGCCACGCCCACCACACCGCACCACAGAACCGGTAGTAAAAAAAATTTGAATTCACCACTGGTTTGGTTGTATCGGCTGGAATTCATGTGTGGGTGATGGGTTTTTAGGGCCGCTCAGGAAAGCAAAATAAAGATCAATTATATTTATTATAAATTTATTTACAATAAATTTTAAAAAAAGTTCAATTAAACAGGCACAAAAAAGAAAAAGCTGTAAAAATATATCCCCAAATTAAACAGGTATTTTGTTTGCATTTTAGAAAAGTCGAAACACGCAGTTGGGCTGCATTTATATACACGAATTAATTAACGGCAGCCTTTTATCTACAAAAAAAAAAAACACCCCATAAACTCACGGGCTCAGATGCTAAATCTTCCTTAAAACAACTAATGCTGGGTTTGCACCCAGTAGCTTGAACTGGTGTTCACACAACATGCACAGACAACCCTGGAGTTGCAAACTGCTCAACCCTCTTTTAGCGTTTTGTACATCGAATAGAATAACAGAGTTGGAAGGGACCTTGGAGGTCTTCTAGTCCAACCCCCTGCTTAGACAGAAAGCCCTACCTACACTTTGGTCTTTTAGGTTTTTGTAGATTTTAGAGCTGCTGATTTTGGGGCCTTTCTTTTGAATATACAAGCAGATATATTGCTATAGATTTTGCCTCCATGTTAGGCATTAATTAAAGATTGCTGGTGAATGAACAAGGTGGAAATCCTCCAGCACGGCCAGGACACAATAAGTCGAATTGGATCTTCTGGAATTCCTATAACCTAATATTTACATATATCTTACATATACATATATTTACGTATACATATTTGGTGGTCCTGTACTGAGGCCACGAAATACTGGAAAAGGATTAAAAAATGGCTAAAAGAGATTACCGGGGCAAGCATGGAATGGAGACCCGAGAACCTTCTACTAAGCATTAAACCAGAAAATATGAGCAATTCAATATGGCATTTGAGCCTACATATAATTGTGGCCGCAAGAATAACTTATGCACAATTTTGGAAATCTACTACCATACCATCAGAAGATGCCATAATTAAAAAGATGTATGAATGTGCAGAAATGGACAGAATGACGGGTTGGCTGAGGGACAAAGGAGAAACGGAGCATTACCTTAGCTGGAACTTATGGTATATGTGGGCGACAAGGAGAACAGCAGGGACGTAAAACGGGGAAAGTTAAAAGTGAACATGGGTATTGTAATAGATCCCTGAATTTTGTAATGAGAAGATGCGGCTTAGAGACCTAACAGTGAGGAAGGAAAGAAAAAAGTTGGGCTGTCAATGACTGTCACCGAGGGGGGGGGAGGGGAGGGGGGGTTGTATGTTTAAAATTGTATTTGTATGTTTTACTCTTAAAAAAATGTATAACTAATAAAGATTATTTAAAAAAAACAACCTAATATTTACATATATCAAGATTCAAGATTTAATGAATTTGTATGCCGCCCAATCCCGAAGGACTCTGGGCAGCTTACATAAAAACAGTTTTAAAAATACTAAAAATATTAAAATACAAAGACAAGGCAAATTAAAAGGACACAACATACACTCAACCTTAGTGGGGCTGGAACTCAATCAAGAGTCAACAGCCCCAGGCCTGCTGGAATAGCCACGTCTTTCTAGACGTTCTACTCTATTTTCATTCGTTATTCCTATTCTCTAACCACTGATACCATTTCCCCCATAATGTATAGTATTCTTTTTCTTCTTTATCTTGCAGTTTGAGAGTTCATTGAACCATTTCTGCGCAGTCCATTATTTTTTAAATTATCGTGTTTTCGGAGAGTATGCCATCTATTTTCCAATTTTGGCTATTCTTGCGGCTGTCAGTATATGAATAATGGTATAATTGATTTCCTTTGTAAATGTTCCTTTAATTATATCCCTAGCAAAAAATATCTCCGATTTAAATTGGGATTTGAAGCCCTGTTATTTCTTGCAACCAAATTCTTATTTTACTCCAATATTTCCTCGCGTCCGGACAGGTCCACCATATGTGAAAGTATGAGCCCATGTTCATGTTTACATTTACAACATCTGGGGCTCAAATTTGGGTAGATTTTTTTGCCAATCTTGCCGGTGCTAGATGCCAACAGTAGAACATGTTATGTAAATTCTCTTTGTATGAGGCCGACGTTGTTAATTTAGATCAGTGTTTCTCAACCTTGATGACTTTAAGTCCTGTGGACTTCAACTCCCAGAATTCCCCAGCCAGCACAGCTGTGCTGGCTGGGGAATTCTGGGAGTTGAAGTCCACAGGACTTAAAGTCACCAAGGTTGAGAAACACTGATTTAGATCTTCTGGAGTTAGACATGGAGGCATCTTGGCTGGGAGGAGGGTCCTTCTTCCTTGTTCCCAAGCCAAAGTGGGTCTTCTCCTGCTACTGCTAAATGCCCCCCTTTCCTTTTGCAGATGGCCATTATTCCGCAAGACTATTCAGACCCGTTCGACACACGGCAAGACACTCGCAGTCAGACGGAGGAGCAGCAACGGGATAAAAATGACGGATATGTGGAGCCCTTCGAAGCTCAGAAGATGCTGGCTGGTAAGGAGGGAGGTGTTTTAATGGACAGATGAAGAGGATTTGGGTCACTCAGGGTGGAACTATGGGGTCCTTGGTGCTCTCTGAGGTTGGTTGCTTTCTTGCAGACGTTTCAGGGCCCTGCGAGGTAACATCGTCAGTGCTAGAAGGGAGTGGGTTTTTTCCGGAGTGGAGGAGGAAGAGGACTGTGGGGTCCTTACTGCTTTCTGAGCTTGGTTGTGTTGTTGCAGGCGTCTCATGACCCAAGGAGGTAATACCATCAGTGCACAGAGGCTGTTATCTAGTTGAGAAAAAAATCAAGCTCAGAGAGCACCAAGGACCCCGCAGTCTTCCTCCTTCTCCTCCACCACCACCTCCATCTTCCCAGTGGAAACCCCACTCCCTTCTAGTACTAATGATGTTACCTAGTAGGGTCGTGGAATGTCTGCAAGAAAGCAACTAAGTTCAGAGAGCACCAAGGACCCCACAGTCCTCCTCTTCTTCCTCCTCCTCCTCTTCCTCCTCCTCCTCTTCTTCTTTCTCCTCCTCCTCTTCCTCCTCCTTCCTCTTCTTCTTCCTCCTCCTCCTCCTCTTCCTCCTCCTTCCTCCTCCTCTTCTTCCTCCTCCTCTTCTTTCTTCTCCTCCTCTTCCTCCTCTTCCTCCTCCTCTTCCTCCTCCCTCCTCTTCTTCCTCCTCCTCTTCCTCCTCCTCCCTCCTCTTCTTCCTCCTCCTCTTCTTCCTCCTCCTCTTCCTCCTCCTCCTCCTCTTATTCCTCCTCCTTCTCTTCCTCCTCTTCCTCCTCCTCTTCCTCCTCCTCCTCTTCCTCCTCCTCCTCTTCCTCCTCCTTCTCTTTCTCCTCCTTCTCTTCTTCCTTCTCCTCCTCCTCCTCTTCCTCCTCCTTCCTCTTCTTCTTCCTCCTCCTCTTCCTCCTCCTCCTCCTTTTCCTCCTCCTCCCCTCCTCCTCTTCTTCCTCCTCCTCTTCCTCCTCCTCCCCTCCTCCTCTTCTTCCTCCTCCTCTTCCTCCTCCTCTTCCTCCTCCTCTTCTTCTTCCTCCTCCTCCTCTTATTCCTCCTCCTTCTCTTCCTCCTCCTCCTCTTCCACCTCCTTCTCTTCCTCCTCCTTCTCTTATTCCTCCTCCTCCTCTTATTCCTTCTCCTCCTCTTATTCCTCCTCCTCCTCCTCTCCTCCTCCACAGCAGAATGTCCTTCTAAGGTGCTAAGAGAAGCTCTACTTGGAGGGGAGAGTTGGTGTCGGACGCTTGCATATCCAGGCATGGGAAGTCTTCAAGCGGGCTCTCTTCTCCTCTTTGCCACCTAGAGGTTCAGAAGAACGGGTCCAAGGAGGAACTGGCCACTCAGAAGCCTCTGCACTTGTATGACACGCCCTACGAAGCCCCTGAGAATGAATCAGGCCCAGAGGACCAAGTTTCTTCTCAGCCTGCTGTCTCCTGCCGCTACTCGTGGTTGCCAGAAGATGATGAGAGGCCTCCAGAGGAGTATGACCAGCCCTGGGAGTGGAAGAAGGAGCGGATCTCCAGAGTCTTTGCTGGTAAACCAAGATAAGATGCTCCACCATTTGGCAGAGATGCAAAATCTCTCCTCCTCCTCTTCTTCTTTCTCCTCCCCCTCTTCCTCTTTCTCTTCCTCTTCCTCCTTTCTCCTCCTCTTTCTCTTCCTCCTCCTCTTCCTGCTCTTCTTCCTCCTCCTCCTCTTTCTCTTCCTCCTGCTCTTCCTGCTGTTCTTCTTCCTCATCCTCTTTCTCTTCCTCCTCCTCCTCTTCTTCTTTCTCCTCCTCCTCCTCCTCTTCTTCCTCCTCCTCTTCTTTTTCCTCCTCTTTCCCTTCCTCCTCCTCTTCCTCCTCCTTGTTGTGGCCCATCAGCGGCCTGTGGAGCTGGCAGCAGAGTCAGACAGTGAGGAGGTCGGGGAGGAGCCTGGGCCAGTCCTGGAGGCTGGGAAAGGCTTGGGCGAGGGCTCTGTGTCAGAGGCAGAGATGGGGCCAAGGCTGTCTGGCAGTGATCAGGTGCCTATGGAGCTAGACAGCAGTGAGGCAGAGGAACAGCTGGAGCCTGTTCCCAGTGGGCGCATGCGCAGAGCTGCCAGAAGAAAAGAACAGCTCAGAAATCAGGGTCGACTTGGGAGTAAAGCCACAGGTGGAAGGTGATTGGCCCTCCCATAGGACATAAAAGAGGAGCGAAAGAGGAGTGGGCTTTTGCAGGAAACAATTCGTTCATTCAGTCATTAGATTCGTTTCAGGAGTGTGAAGATCTGTCCGTGAATCTCAGAGACTCTGTGCCCAGTCTTTCCTTGCACAGTACCTCATTTGGAAAATATTTCCATGGCAGCTTTCCAAGATAGATAAGGTCTGTGGTTATAAATATTCCTTTGAAAGACTGTTTACCAGGCCTTGGCTGAATGTGAATGAGAGGAAATTACATTTGTTTAATGAAAGTGGTTTTGTTGGGACCAGGACTCTGCCTCCTGCTTTTTGGGGAAGCCTAGGTCAGAATAATCCTCATCCTCCTCCTTTCTCGCCTCCCTCCCTCCCTCTCATGAGGCATCTCTGGTTCGGTGTAGATCAGAGCAGGAATAAAATAGGAGGTCAAAACCTTTCACCCAATCTGTTCATTCCCTCCTTCACCTCCCTTCCTCCACCCCCACAATTGCAAAACACATTATCTGCAGCCTGCAGAATCTGCATCTGATTCCCTCCACCTTTCTTTCCTTTGAGTGGGAGAGGTCCTGAGAATTGGACTCAGTGGCTGGTCTCCTCCCACCCACAGTTGCAAGGCTGCCTACCCCGGGGGTCTCCTCCTGCTCCCTGGACATCTTCAACCACCCCGTCCTCCTCCTAATTTTTTTTTTCCTCTTGATGGTTCACCCAGTGGAGATTGAAGGGGTCAAAGATTTGCCGTGGCCTCCGCCGGTTGGACAGCTTGATGGCTCAACTAACCACTTGGAACCTGAGAAACACCTCCTTCTCCAAAGCGCCAGCTCCAGAGATGCTCCTTCGGGCCTCCAGAATGCCAGTACCAGCGCTCCGGACTCTTCTGCTTTGTCCTGTCCCCTGGAAGTCAATGGTGAGTAAGCTGATTAAACAAAGGTGTGTATGTGTGTATGTGTGTGTGTCTGTCTGTGTGTGTGTGTGTGTATTTCGGCCCTTAAAATGGTATAACCGAGCATGTAGGTTTTCGGGAGGGAATGGGGATTTTGCAGTATCCTTCCCCTGGAGTGGGGAGGGAATGGGGATTTTGCAGTATCCTTCCCCTGGAGTGGAGAGGGAAGGGAGATTTTCCAGTATCCTTCCACCTGGAGTGAGGAGGGAATGGGGATTTTGCAGTATCCTTCCCCTGGAGTGGGGAGGGAATGGGGATTTTGCAGTATCCTTTCCCTGGAGTGGGGAGGGAATGGGGATTTTGCAGTATCCTTCCCCTGGAGTGAGGAGGGAATGGGGATTTTGCAGTATCCTTCCCCTGGAGTGGGGAGGGAATGGGGATTTTGCAGTATCCTTTCCCTGGAGTGAGAAGGGAATGGGGATTTTGCAGTATCCTTCCCCTGGAGTGAGAAGGGAATGGGGATTTTGCAGTATCCTTTCCCTGGAGTGAGGAGGGAATGGGGATTTTGCAGTATCCTTCCCCTGGAGTGGGGAGGGAATGGGGATTTTGCAGTATCCTTCCCCTGGAGTGGAGAGGGAAGGGAGATTTTCCAGTATCCTTCCACCTGGAGTGAGGAGGGAATGGGGATTTTGCAGTATCCTTCCCCTGGAGTGGGGAGGGAATGGGGATTTTGCAGTATCCTTTCCCTGGAGTGGGGAGGGAATGGGGATTTTGCAGTATCCTTCCCCTGGAGTGAGGAGGGAATGGGGATTTTGCAGTATCCTTCCCCTGGAGTGGGGAGGGAATGGGGATTTTGCAGTATCCTTCCACCTGGAGTGAGGAGGGAATGGGGATTTTGCAGTATCCTTCCCCTGGAGTGGGGAGGGAATGGGGATTTTGCAGTATCCTTCCCCTGGAGTGGGGAGGGAGTGGGGATTTTTCAGTATCCTTCCCCTGGAGTGGGGAGGGAGTGGAGATTTTACACTATCCTTTCCCTGCCATGCCTACCAAGCCATGCCATGCCCACCAAACCACGCCCACAGAACCGGAGGGGAAAAAAATTGAATCCCACCACTGAGCTATAAGTAGTTCTTGCTTAATGAACGGCTGCTTAATGACAGAATTGGGGCTTCATCCTGTGCCGAAAGGGGGTCTCTTTGCAGGAGAGGAGGGGGGGGGGAAGTTGCAACTTATTCAAAGCTTCACACACACACACACACACACACACACACACACACACACACACACACATTTTTCACATGCGAGTGTCCGGCCCAAAATCAGGAGTGACACACCGTGAATCTTGCAAGCTGAGTGTTTTATTGTTCCAAACCTACAGACAGAATCTTGTCGGACTGAAGACTCTCCTATCTGCATCTGGGAACTATTAAGGAGTGACTGTCTTCACCCTCTTTCTCCCACACGTGATATCTGGGCTCAGTTGCCTCTTCCTCCTCTGGATTGCACCCTTTCCCTCCTGGGGATCCACCTCCTCACTGCCTTTCCTCACCTCATTTGTGGACTTCAACTCCCAGAATCCATCAGCTACTGTGTGTGGACTTCAAGTCCCAGAACACCTCAGTCATCATGTGTCAGACCCAAAACCAAGAATGGCACATGACAATCCTTACCCAGCTGAGTTCTTGATTGTGCCACGCCTATAGAATCTTCTCCCTGTAAACTCTCCTATCTCCATCTATGATATACTCTGGGAACGATTGAGGAGAAACTGTCTTCACCCTCTTTCCCTCACACAAAATATCTGGGCTGCCTCTTGCTCCTTTGGAATTCCATTCCTCCCTCCGGGGGAAATCTACCTCCTCGCCTATCACAATTATATAATGTGTCAAAAGGGGTAAAGATCCTTAATTGTAAAGGCCCCCTTGCTCCTCCTGCTTTTGCCGAATCCTCAGCACATTGGCTATCTCTTTCATCTCCATTTTATGCGCCCCTTCCCATAATCCCCCGTGGCCTGATCCTGCCTTTCCCTCTTGTCCCGCAGCCGCCTCCCACAGCTCCACCTTTCACATTCCATTATGTGCTTCTGCTCCAAGGTGCAGCCACGGCGAAAGACCACGTGCCCGTGTGCCTAGAGGGAAAGAGTGCCCCCTGTTGGTTGAGCCCAGAGGATGGGGTCGCTTTTGGCGAATATGTCAATCCTGCATTGCCGCTGGAGAGCCAAGCGTAAGTAGGCTGATTTAGAGACCACCCCTCTCATTTCCAGGGAGATCCTGACCTACGTAGAGGAATCTCTTCTTCGCTGTCTTTCTTTTCTGTTCTTTTTTAAAGGGCATTTTTAGCCTCCTCACAGGTCCACCATAAATGATAATATGTTCCGTGCATTGATTCGCATTTCCAACATTTGGGGGAGGCATTTGTTAAGATTTTAGCTAACCTTGTTGGTGCCAGGTGCCATCTGTAAAACATTTCGCACTGGTTTTCCTTGTATGCAACCGATAGTGTCATTTTTAAATTTATTCCCCAAATTTTTTTCCCATTTGTCTAAAGATTTTTGGAAAAGGATCAAAAATTGGCTGGAGGCAATAACAGGGGTTAAAATAGAATGGAAACCTGAAGTTTTTTTTATTAGGAATTATATCTGCGAAATACAAAAAAGAAACCCAGTATTTAATACTACATATAATTACGGCGGCAAGGATTGCCTTTGCCCAGAAATGGAAAAACACATTAATTCCAAGCAAAAATGAAATAATAAGAAAGGTTCTGGATTGTGCCGAAATGGACAAACTAACTAAAGAAATCCAGGGAAAAGAAGAATCAGAATTCTACCAGATATGGGATAAATGGAGGTATAGGTGGATGGAGGAAAGAAACAAGACTCAATGAAGGAATATAGCAAAACTCAAAAAATAATAGTTATGAGTAAAATAAGAGCAATAGCAATAGCAATAGCAGTTCAACTTATATACCGCTTCATAGGGCTTTCAGCCCTCTCTAAGCGGTTTACAGAGTCAGCATATTGCCCCCAACAATCCGGGTCCTCATTTTACCCACCTCGGAAGGATGGAAGGCTGAGTCAACCTTGAGCCGGTGAGATTTGAACCGCTGAACTGCAGATAGCAGTCAGCTGAAGTGGCCTGCAGTACTGCACCCTAACCACTGCGCCAGGGTTAAGAATGGTGAAATCCAAATGAAATACAATAGAAGGGGAAATAATATAAGGTGAGCAATATCGATTGATAATTGCTATTAGAAAGAACAGGAAGCTTCTGTTCGTATTGTATTGTGTAAATGTGGTGTACGTCTAAGTTTTGTGTGTGTGTGTTTTACACGTTTGTTAATAAAAATCTTTTTTAAAAAGGGCATTTTAAAAACATTTTGTCCATTTTTGTTTGCAGGGTGGGGGGAGGGGGGTGTTGCTTGTAATTCTTTTATTTTTCGGGATTTGTATTTTAACTTTTTGTGATGCGGTGGCCTAGGGGTGGACCTCTCACAACCCGGAGGCTGTGAGTTCGATCCTAGGTAGAGGCTGATATTTCTCTCTTTGGGCAGAATGAGAATATATTCGCCGAACAAAACTCCGCGTTAGTGACAGGAAGAGCAGCCGGCCAGTAAAAACTCAGCTTCATTCAGTTGCCCAGATTCCACCCCACAAGGGATTATGGGGGTCATTAAACGACAAAAAAAAATGTAGTTTAACTTTTTAAAAATAATTTTAAAAAAGGGAATCTCTTCTTTGCAGGTGGTATCATGGGACCTTGAGTCGGGCGGATGCTGAGACCCTTCTCCGACTCTGCCGGGAAGCCAGTTACCTGGTTCGGAACAGCGAAAGTAGCCACGATGCCTTTTCCCTCTCCCTCAAGTGAGTGTAATCATACGAACGATTCCTCCGCTTGGTAGGAGGGGGTAAGGTAAAGAGAAACGTTCCCCTCATTCCTGGCTCTAGGGGGCGGTGCTCATCTCCATTTCAAAGCCCAAGAGCCAGCGCTCCCAGAATTCCCCAGGCAGCATATGAGGAACTTCAACTCCCAGAATTCCCCAGGCAGCATATGAGGGACTTCAACTCCCAGAATTCCCCAGGCAGCATATAATGGACTTCAACTCCCAGAATTCCCCAGGCAGCATATGAGAGACTTCAACTCCCAGAATTGGAGTGAGGATTTCAACTCCCAGAATGAACTTCAACTCCCCAAATTATGTGGACTTCAACTTCTAAAATTAGGCAGACTTCGGCTCCCGTGCTTGCCAGAGAATGCTGGGAGTTGAAGGGCGAAGCTGAGAAACTTTGTGTAGAGAGTAAGGAAGATAACTTCACGAAGATATGCAGGGACTATTGCCTAGGTAAAAGGGATTGAAACATTGTTTAAGTCCAGAAGACCCAGATAACATTCAGAAGTCAGGCAGATACTTGCATTTTTTAACGTGCTTTCGAACTGCTAGGTTGCCAGAAGCCTGGGACAAGTGACGGGAGCTCACTCCGTCACGCAGCACTAAGGATTTGAACCGGTGAACTGCCGGCCTTTCCGATCGACAAGCTCAGTGTCTTTGCCGCTGAGCCACCGTGTCCCTTTTAGGGGGGTATCACAATCCTTAAAAGGGAATAAGCTGGTACCTTGATCGCACATATGTTCTGTGTTCCTCTTTTCTCTAGGAGCAGCCAAGGGTTCCTTCACATGAAACTCTTGCAGACAGAAGACAACAAGTTTGTCTTGGGCCAGTACAGCCCTCCCTTCAACAACGTCCCGGAAGTGATCCACCACTACGCCAGCCACAAGCTGCCCATCCAGGGGGCTGAACACATGTCCTTGCTTTACCCGGTCTCTACTCAGCCCTCCAGTTGCCTGGCTGCGGAGCAGTGACTTGCACTGAAGGGCCCGAAAGGCATGGGCTGGAGCCATGCATGAAAATCCCAGGTCGGGTGGACCATGTGTGGTCTACAGGCCCTTCATTGCATGGAGCAGGCAAGAAGCCCCTGAGGTTGGAAACCGTTCATTGGTGGACCAGAGGTCTGCAGATCCAAGAATGGTTGCATCATATGCTCCGTCGTGGCCAATGCAGCCACACTTTGCATGTTGGACTCCAAAGCCTTCTTCAAGGGCTCCAGATCATCCTTCTTCTCCATGTAGGGAGTGGCCAGTTCTGAGATGGACCTTGTGAGCATCATCAAATCCAGACTCTTGCACCGATGCCCCTGCATCCATCCTGCTCGCCTCCCAAATCCTGAATCCCGTCAGTGCTCATCCATTCCTGCCTCTTGGGTACATCTCTTCTACTTCTTCATGGCTGCCTCTGCAATGGAGGCCTTGCAGATCCAATGTTTGTAGGCTCTAATATTGTGTCCATCCCCCCCAAAAAATTTGGGTGGCAGCTTGAATGTTTGAGGACATCATAAGAAGACCTAACGCCTGAGCTGCCACTTTATTTCATCCCTGACTTTGGAAATGTCATCCCTTCACCGGGTCATTTATACATCTGTGCCCCTCTTTAGATCATGGTCTGTTGTAACTTGATAGCCAGCCCAGAAACCCAGATCAACATAACTAGGTTTAGTGAGCTATGAGATTAATTCTGGTGGGTTCCATCCCATGATTGAACGGGGCAGAGGTGGTATTCAGTAGGTTCTGACCAGTTCTGGAGAACCGGTAACAGAAATTTTGAGTAGTTTAGAGACGCGGTAAAATACCACCTCTGGCTGGCCCCGCCCCCATTTATTCTCTGCCTCTTGAGTCCCAGTTGATCTGGAGGAAATGGGGATTTTGCAGCAACCTTTCCCTGGAGTTGGGAGAGAATGGGGTACCCATGGCAGGGGAAGTATCCTTCCCCTGCCATGCCCACCAAGCCATGCCCACAGAACCAGTAGTAAAAAAAAAATGAATCCCACCATTGGAACGGTTTTTTTTATTTTTACAGATATAGAAGGCTGTTTTAATTTCTCAGCTTAAGAGAACAGATTTCTCTTAGATATTTTACCTGATTCTCAGTACTGATGGATTTCTTCTGTTTGCTTAATTGGAAAGCAGATGCGTTGAGAAGATTGCTACCTAGAGTGATGGCTAATGTGCTGGGAAGCTAGACAGAAAGGATTTAGAAAACAGAGCCCATATCTCAGCGCCAGAACGGATGTTTGATGGGCTAAGGTTGCAGATCTAATTCCCAAGAACTTCCACTAAAAAAGAATCAAGTTATAGTATGATGTGGGAAACTCCTGCCGGATTGCTGGAAAGCTACTACTGGTTGCATCAACAGTGTGGGCTAGATGGACGAAGAAGCTGGCCTGGAGTAGATAGCTTGTTATGGAAGTCTTTGCATGTGGCTAGAAACAGTTCTCAGTATTATGAATTTATCCAGGATGCATTGTGAAACCTTTTCTTTAGTAAGAGTGGTCTTTTGTTGGTTCCTTCAAGCAAATAATAATAATAAAAATGCAAAATGGCATACTTAGATTGCTGCCTTCTTCGCTGCTGTGTAAATTTCACATTTGTTACCCATATTCTTTCCCATGTATCCAACATTATTGGTTCTTCAATATTTTGAGCCCACTTTATCATACAATCTTTAACTAATTCTGTTTCCGAATCCATCTGTATTAATACATTATATATCCTCTTTATATGCATTAAGCTTTGATCTCTTATTTGTTTAAGACTCTGTCAAGACTCTTAAACACAACCACAATCACTCCACGCACACGGGGAAATGAATGACTAGTTTTTCTTTTTCTTTCTTTTTCTTTTTGTCCTAATTACTTGCATAGGGATTATTCTTTATGCTATTTATGCTGTTTGTATTTGTTGCCACGGATTGCACCAGTGAGGCTAAAACCAATTTCGTTGTATACATGACAATAAAGGCTGTACCAGTGATGGCGAACCTTTTCCGGACCAAGTGCCCGAACCCCCCAAATGCAATGCGCGTGCTGCCCCCCTGCATGCACCCTGCCCCGTGCATGTGTGCATAGCCCCCCGCGCATCCTCGTGCATTCTTGCGTGTCCCGCATATGCCCCATGTCTGCAAACACGCCCCACACATGCGCATCTCCCCTGCACATGTGCCCCCATCCCTTGCCCATGCGCAGCAGAGACCTAAAGACCAGATGGCTGGCGGGAGGTGCCCACGGATGAATGGTGGAACTGAACTGGGGTGATGGCTCGAGTGCCCACAGAGAGGGCACTGCGTGCCCCCCTGTGGCACCCGTGCAATAGCTTTGCCATCACGGGGTCTATACTATTGACACCTGTTCTCCTCTTCTGTGGCACACCTGGGCCAACCACATCAGAGGATCTGTGAGCCACCAGGCTGCGTTTTTTGATCAGGCTGATCAACGGCTGGCGCTGTTTCAGGCAACACCCCCCGTGCGTGCACCGATCCCGGTGTATGGCTGCTCCTTTGCCAGCAGACCCTCTCCAGAGCTCCATTCTGCTGACAGGGAACCATCACGTGATTTCCCCCCAGCCTGGAGTTGCACCGAGCATGGGCACAACCATCTGGGCCGCCAGGCAGGTGCATTCGGAGAACAACAAAGAGAGCAACAGCAGCAGCTGGCCGAAGGCAAGCCTTTTGTCTCCGTCAAGGCAGGCAGGCCCGCTTGGGGATGTTCTCGTGAGCCGCTTCCTCCTCCTGCAGGGAGGCTGATCCTACAGTCTCCGTTTGACACTCGGCGCCTCCTGGCCAGGTTCCCCCCCCCCCGGCGCATCTCCTCGCAGAGGGTCCCGCCATCAGGGTGGCAATCGCTGTGAGTAGGGCAGGAGGGGAGGATGGTTTGCAGGGTTTGGGAAGCCTGCTTGGCTCAGGCTCATGGATCAGGCTGGAAGAAGAGTTGCTGGGGGGCGGGTGGCAGGGGGGAGCCAGGATCCTTAACCACTTCCCACCCTCCACCTGCTACATAGCAACTCTTTCCCCACAACCGTTGCCTCTGTTTGGCTTGTAACGGTTACTCCCGGAGAGGGGGAAACCACAATCTGGTGTTGTAAACCTCGCACAAAGGATGGGGGGTTGCTTTTGTTCATGCATATTCATGCACATATGGATAGCTTTTTTGGGGGGGGGGTTTCTAGGAAAAGTGGGGATGGTCTCCAGTTTTCGTGCGTAATAATAAGAGGATTGGGTCCTGTCCGTTAGTAACACTCCAGGGAATGGCTTCACAGTTCTTCCTGATCCCCTTCTAAGGAATAAATCAAGGATCTTGAAGAATTAGAAGGTGACATTTAACCGCAAGGAACCTTGAGACGGCTTTGAAATCCAGATCCTTTCCCTACAACTGGAGCGTGCGAAGGGGCTGTGTTGAAAACGAAGGAGTGTCACATCAGGGTTTGAGGCCAGGAAATGAGTCCTTGCTCATTTCTAAAACATTAATTGAAAGCGGCTGTACCCTCCGACGTAGGGGAAGAATCATTTTGATCTGAAGGTTGCAGGATATCAAGAGAATGAAATGATTCTATATGAAGAACGGCTGCAGGAACTGGGGATGTCTAGTTTAATGAAAAGAAGGACCAGGGGAGACATGATAGCAGTCTCCGATATCTCAGGGGCTGCCCCAAAGAAGAGGGAGTCAAGCTATTCTCCAAAGCCACAAGAATTAATAAATGGAAACTAACCAAGGAGAGGAGCTACGTAGAACTAAGGAGAAATTTACTGACAGTGAGAACAATTAATCAGTGGAACAGCTTGTCTCCAGAAATTGTGAATGCTCCAAGACTGGAAGTTTTTAAGAAGAGTTTGGATAGCCATTTGTCTGAAGTGGTGTAGGGTTTCCTACAGGGAGTTAGACTAGAAGACCTCCAAGGTCCTTTCCAACTCTGTTATTCCTTTCTGTTTTTCTGAAATTGGGCTATTGAATTAACTATTATAACATTCTTATGGCCAAGGAGGCTTTGGATATTTCCTGCATCGTATTCCAACCTGTTTAGATTTTATGACAGGGGAAGGGAACACTGTTGTTCTAACCCGAGCTATAAAAATGTTAGTTTTGTTTAATCCAGAGTTCCTCAAAGTTGCCCACTGTAAGATGTGCGGATGCCAATTCCCAGAATTCTCCAGCCAAAATTCTGGGAAAGGGAAGCCCACATATCTTAAAATTGCCAAGTTTGAGAAACACTGGCTTAATTCATTCTCCAACACTGTGCCTCAGAGTTTCCTTCCACTTTTGTCTCTGTATCCATTTTACTTATTTTTTTTTAATATTATCCTTGCTCTGAAGAATACAAATATATGGATAGAAATATATGTGCAGAGTAAGTCGTGTATACGCCTAACTCTCACCTCTCTTTCTAGCTTTTATATCAATGTATCTAATGTCTACTCTATCTACTTAGAAGATACATCTTTTATCTCTTCTGTCTAGCTCCTACCTATTCTATTACCTATCCTGTTTAGTCCACTCTCTCTATCCTCCAACTTCTAATTCACTCTCTCTCTAGTCTCTCTTTTGTTATAGTATAGCCTTTATTGTCATTGTGCAAAATAAATAAAACGAAATTGTTACCTCTCTGTTTACATATCTACTAATCATCTATCACTGCACTCCCTATTAATCTATCATCAATCTATCACCTATTATTACACTACCAATTTATGTCTTTCATCTACTTATCTTTCCATCTTTATTTTATCATCTGTCCATTTATATCTTATATCTCTCTGTCTCTCTATATAATCTTTCCATCTCTATCCATTTATCTGTCTGTCTGTCTGTCTATCTATCTATCTATCTATCTATCTATCTATCTATCTATCATCTACCTATCTATCCATTATCAATCAATCAATCAATCAACCAACTTATCTATCTCATCTATTCTGTCTTTCTCATATATATATATATATATATATATATATATATATATATATATACACACACACACACACATATATATATATATATATATATACATACATACATACACATACACACACACACACACACCTATCCATTTTTATCATCTGTCTGTCTGTTTATACTATCTAATCTCTCTCTCTCTCTCTCTCATCTAATCTAATCCATCTATCTATCTACCTCTCATCTATTCTTTGTCTGTCTATCTCTTATCATCTCTCTCCCTATCTCTATTTTTATCATCGGTCTGTCTGTTTATTCTATCTAATCTCTCTCTCTCATCTATCGATATCATCTATCATCTATCTTTCTATCTATCTATCTAATCTATTCTATCTGTCTGACTGTATCTCTTATATATATATCTCTCTCCCTATCTCCATTTTTATCATCTGTCTGTCTGTTTATTCTATCTAATCTCTCCCTCTCATCTAATCTAATCCATCTACCTACCTACCAACCTAGCTCATTTATTCCTTCTTTCTGTCTGTCTGTCTCTTATCATCTCTCTCCCAATCTCAATTTTTATGATCTGTCTCTCTGTTTATTCTATCTAATCTCTCTCTCATCTGTCTGTCTGTCTGTCTGTCTGTCTGTCTGTCTGTCTATCTAATCTATCTATCTATCTATCTATCTATCTATCTATCTATCTATCTATCTATCTATCTATCTATCTATCTATCTATCTATCTATCTATCTATCTATCTATCTATCTATCTATCTCTTATCATCTGTCTCTCTCCAATTGTCTAGCTCATCTCCATCCATCTGACCATTCCTCTCTACCTTATAATAATAAAGCCCCAGATTCATTCTGAATGGCCAATGAAGGGAAAAGGAGAGAAATTCAGGGCCAGGCAGCATCTTATCCCAGCTCCAGATGAGATGGGACTACAACTCCCATGCGCCCCCGCAGCAAGCCCCCCCCCCAACGTTCCCGGGCTTCCCCCTTCTCTCTCTCTCTAGCTCTCTCTTTCCCCCCACCTCCAGGAGGCGGAGCTTCCCCGGACCAATGAGGAAGCAGTGACGTCACCGCCGCCGCGCCGCCGCCGCTTCCTCGAGGACGGAGCCTTGGTTGCCGGGCGACGGAGGAATCGGCCGCCCGGCCTGACCCCGAGGCCTCCTTTCCCCTCGCCCAGCCCGGATGCCCGTCTGGCAGCTCGCAGGCTGGCGGAGGGTGGCATGGAGGGGCGAGGCCTGGCCCTGAGCAGAAAGCAGCGCCTCTGAACCCGCCAGGCAAATGGTGAGCGGCGGGAGGCGGAGGGCTGGCGGAGGCGGAGGGGAAGGGGCGGCGCCGGGGAGGAGCACTTTCTGCCCCCCGGGGCTGGGCTCTGGGGAGGCAGCCGGGGAGAGAGGAAAAGGGACCCTCCGGAAGGGCAATCATGGGCTGCAGTACCCCGAGGCTCCGCTAGGGGGCCGTGCCCGGCTTGCCTTTGCTGCCCTCTAGTGCCCATGGTGAGCATTGCAGCCTAGTTTTTGCTAGCCCTCTCTGGTCCATGGTCAGATGGATGGAGGATGAGCTAGACAATTGGAGTGAGATAAGATATGGATGGATGGATGGATGGATGGATGGATGGATGGATGGTAGATAGATAGATAGATAGATAGATAGATAGATAGATAGATAGATAGACCGACAGTAGATAGATAGGTAGGTAGGTAGGTAGGTAGGTAGGTAGGTAGGTAGGTAGGTAGGTAGGTAGATAGATAGATAGATAGATAGATAGATAGATAGATAGATAGATAGATAGATAGAGGATGGACGAATGGACAATAGATAGATAGATAGATAGAGGATGGACAGATGGACAATAGATAGATAGAGATAGATAGATAGATAGATAGATAGATAGATAGATAGATAGATAGATAGATAGATAGAGGATGGACGAATGGACAATAGATAGATAGATAGATAGATAGATAGATAGTGAGTGGATGGACAGATGGATAATAGATAGATAGATAGATAGATAGATAGATAGATAGATAGATATAATAGATATAATAAATAATCTGGGCAATAAAATAATAATACATCCAGGTTAATAACAACAACCACCACATTTGAAGAAGCTACTTGGTTGATACCTAGGATGCTGGCAGCAACCCATATCAACCATCAGTGCCAGTCAGTGATATTTGTGATACATTTTTAAATATTCAGTTGACTGAGTTTCATGTTTAATGAATAAAAGAGATAATCATAATACCACCACCACCAATAATAATAATTAATCTTCTATTAAATTCACAGTCTGGGGCTGTCAAAAACTTAACAGTTCAAGTCCTAGGACCTAAGAGCTGTTAAGGTAGCTTCTGAGTACATAGGCAGTTCTGAGTAAGGTGGGGCTGTTTTGCAAAGTCAGGATATTCAGTTTAAAATTTAAGTTTAAAATTTCCATGCATCTAGGCAGCCCTTTGGGTATTGCTCCAAGGGCTCCTTATGACTATTGGTCCAACCATTGATTTCTTCATAATTGCTCAACTTCATTTTGCAAATCACAATCCTTTGTTATTTTTTTGTAGCCGTTTCTCTTCAATTTGTGCATCGCTTGGCATTACAATATTAATGAACCAGACTTTTTCCTTTTCCATAATAGTGGTGTCAGGCGTGTTGTGGGCCAAAATGTTTGTCTCTTTGGATCTGAAAGTCCCATAGGATTATATTATAATTATTATTATATACTGAACATTTAAAAATGTGTCACAAATACCATTGACTGGTGCTAATGGTTGATACGGGTTGCTGCCAGCGTCCTAGGTATCAACCAAGTATCTTCTTAAAATATATGATGTTCTGAGCAGCACAGTTTTTTGCAGTTCCGCTGGTGTCATTGCAGGAAGCTGCAATTTCTTGATGTGTTTTGTAAAATTCTTGGACATGGTACCAAGTTCCCCGATGACAATGGGTATCACATGATTCATCCATAGCTGTGTAGTTTCGATTTTATTATTGTTATATTAATAATAATACTACGCCATGACCGTGTTGCTAAGATCATTCACTGGAAATTGTGCCAAAAGTTTGGATTTGAGTACAGCAAAAACCACTGGGACCATCAGGTTGAGAAGGTTTTAGAGAATGAGAAAGTCAAGATCTTGTGGGACTTCAGAATCCAGACTGACAGGCACTTGGCCTACAACACACCTGACATAACAATAATTGAAAAGAAAAAAGTATGGTTCATTGACATTGCAATACCTACATTGCAATGCACGAATTGAAGATAAACAGCAAGAAAAAAATCACAAAGTACCGGGACTTGCAAATTGAGGTTGAGCGACTGTGGGGAAAAAAATCGTGTGTTGTCCCGATTGTAATTGGGGCCCTTGGAGCAATACCTAAAGGGCTACCTCACTATTTGGAAATTTTAAATTTATCAGACTTGAACATTCGGATTCTACAAAAAACCTCCCTACTTGGAACAGCTTATATCCTCCGACGTTACCTTAACAGTTCCTAGGTCCTTGGTTAGGACTCGAGCTGTTAGGCTACCAACCAGCCCCAAAGGCTGTGAATCTCACCAAAGATTAACCACATAATAATCTCCTTTATTCATTAAGCATGAAACTCAGTCAACTGAACATTTATTATTATTTTATTGTTGTTATTTTCAACCTTTTTGTTTAAGTGTGTATAAATCAATTAATTTTTTTTATTTATAAATCAATTACTTTATTATAAACAATATTTATAAGTTATATGCAAATAAAGTTATATATTTATACGTGTGTGTGAATGAGTCAGCTCAGGACATAGTGGCTAATGATGGTGATTCCTGGTTAACTCTTTGTAACCAGAAGAAGGCAGCTGGAGGTCTCGTTGAGGCATATGCAATTTCTGATTCCACAGATGGAAGAACAAACAGGAAGTAGAAGAGTGTGATGGGAATATGCCAATTTGTGTTTTACATGCAGTTTTAAGATAATTTAACATGGGTGTTAAATTCATTGCTGAGTGGTGGGGAGGGGGACAATATTTTTGAGATGAAGCGCAAGAAGACAAGATGAAGCGCTTCTGTGATTCAGGATATGCAATTCTAGCGGAGGGTGAACATGTTGATTTTCCAGCTCTTCATTCTCAGGTACCTTTCTTGTCTTTTTAGGACATCAAAGGCCAGTACTGGACCGATGATGATTCTGATGGAGAAAATGAGTCCGAGGAATTTTTATATGGAGTACAGGTCAGGCCCCTGTGACCTCTGAAGGGTCAAGATGATGAGTTGTGGTGGCTAACTTAAGGTGGGAGCGAGTAGGATTTCCTAGAAAAAATTGGGACAGCACAAAACCGCACTCACTCAAATAAAATAACAACCGTTCTGTATATCCCACCTGGATTGTTGGATCCCCAATGCAGAGCTCTCTAGTTTTTCAAATGCTGGCCTTTTCTGACTGGGAATAAGTAGAAATAATGTTATCGTTTCGTAGTGAAGTCTAATCACGAATCCCGATTAAATGTCTAGGGATTTGGCATCTCACTGTCTTTACTCTGGACACTTTAGGCTAAACCACAATGTGGAGAGATGAAATTTTGGGTTAGCCCACTGTGTAAACCAAGTGTCGCGGCTTGCCCGCCAAACTATGGCTAACGTAACGTGCAAACCGGCCAACGTCTCTGGAAACAACTCCATGGGGGGGGGTTTCTCTGTCGTTCTGCAGGGCACCTGTGCTGCAGACCTCTATCGGCATCCTCAACTGGATGTGGACATCGAAGCCGTGAAGGAGCTCTACAGCGAGAACTCCGTCTCTGTCCGGTGAGTCCTGTACCAACTTCCTTTTAAACAAGATGAGACAAAACAAGAATTGCTTTCAGGTTGAAACATTGAAGAACATGCAGATGTTTCAGGGTTCCAAATAGCATCTGAAAGTAAAATCAGAGCCCGAGGCAAAGTATTGCTCAAAGTTCCAATTGATAAAGAGAGCCATGTTGGCACATCTGGGAAAACCCAAATCTGGAAGCTTCCCGGTTTTCCCCACCCAGTTGAAAGTTCAGGATCCTGCCCTCCCCCCCCCCAGCCCATCACATGGTCCAATCTTCCACTGCCATGCTGGCAGTTCCTCCCATCCTGATCAGGCGCAGAGGCGCAGAGACAAAGGATGACCTTGGCTTTCTGGGAAGAATGTTGTTATGGCTACCTAGCATCTAACTCCTTACAATCCCACCTCCCATTTTCCCACCATAGAAAATGCATAGTAGAATAATAGAAAGTGTGGCAGGCCAAAGATCCAAAAGAAAAGATGGCTGCAGGCCCGGACAATGTGCTGGTTAATGCAAAGCCGAGTTTATATACGTGCAATGGAGAGGAACTGTCTAATTTCCCGTCTAAATATAGTTCCTTGGAGAAGCAATAAAATCTCTCTCAGGTGACTTCCAGGACAATGTTCTCTCTCTCTCTCTCTCTCTCTCTCTCTCTCTCTCTCTCTCTCTCTCTCTCTCTTTCTCTGTCTGTGTGTGCCTGTGTGTGTGTGTATTTGTGAGCTGCTAGTGCCCTGAGGACAAGTTGCTTCTTTTGTTGCCTTCTGAAGCAGAAGCAGCAATTATTAGATAGCAACAGCAGAAATGTTAAGGTCAGAGAAATAAACCAGGGAGGATTTTTAGTGAAGCGTATCAAAAGCGGAGGGGAGCGGGATGAGGGCCGCAGAGCTGGGAAAGAGCTAGGTGCGTGGACTGGAGCTTTCAGCCTAAGCTGGAGCTGTGGGGGAAAAGGTTCCCAAAAGGGATATTTGCCTTTCCCTTCCCTTCCTTTCCGTTCCTTTCCATTCCTTTCCTCTCCTTCTCCTTCTCCTTTTCCTTTCCTTCCCTTCCCTTCCCTTCTTGCTTTGCCTTGCCTTGCCTTCCCCTTTTCCTTCCCCATTCCCCTCCCCTCCCTTATATTTTTAAGGCAGTTGCAAGAACTATTCTGAATAGAATAGAATAGAATTCTTTATTGGCCAAATGTGATTGCACACACAAGGAATTTGTCTTTGGTGCATAAGTGCACATAACTGATGCTCTCAGTGTACATAAAGAAAAATAAAATAGAATAATACAATAATACAATAGCAGAGTTGGAAGGGACCTTGGAGGTCTTCTAGTCCAACCCCCTGCTTACACAGGAAACCCTATACCGTTTCAGACAAATGGCTATCCAACATCTTCTTAAAGACTTCCAGTGTTGGGGCGTTCACAACTTCTGGAGCAGTGGTGGGTTTCAAAAAATTTTGAAACCTCTTCTGCAGGTGTGGCCTGCTTTCCAGGTCTTCTAACTGGTTTGGTAGATTTGACGAACCGGTTCTACCGAACTGGTGCGAACCGGTAGGAACCCACCTCTGTTCTGGAGGCAAGCCGTTCCACTGATTAATTGTTCTCACTGTCAGGAAAGATACATTCATCAAGAATTACAAGATACAACACTTAGTCATAGTCACAGGTTACTAATAAGCAATCAAATCATGCTAGGAAACAAAACAATATAAATTGTAAAAATATAAGCAACAGGGGAATAGTCATAAGTGGGAGGCGATAGGCACTAGGAAGGATGAGAAGAACAACAGTAACACAGTCTTAGTAGATAATTTGAAAGTGTTGTGGGGATTAGTTGTTAAGCAGAGTGATGGCATTGGGGGGAAAAACTATCCTTGTGTCTAGTTGTGGGGATTAGTTGTTAAGCAGAGTGATGGCATTGGGGGGAAAAACTATCCTTGTGTCTAGTTGGGTTCCACCACAAAACCGTGTTCGACTAAAGCGCGCTCGACGAAACCGCGTAGCTGACGTCATCACAGCGCAAAAACAGCGCGGAGAAAAAAGCACGCTGTAATCGCTAAAGCTAAAATTAACCCCTAAACCTAACCCCCCTAAACCTAACCCTTAACCTAACCCTAAACCTAACCCTTAACCTAATGCCCTTTTTTCTCCGCGTTCGCTGTTGTCGCCCTGCTGATGACGTCAGCGACGCGGTTTAATCGGGCACGCTGTAGTCGAGCTTGGTTTTGTCGTGCCACGGTCTAGTTGTTCCGGTGTGCATTGCCCTATAGCAGTGGTCTCCAACCTTGGCAACTTTAAGACTTGTGGACTTCAACTCCCAGAGTTCCTCAGCCAGCTTTGCTGGGAGTTGAAGTCCACAGGTCTTAAAGTTGCCAAGGTTGGAGACCACAGCCCTATAGCATCGTTTTGAAGGTAGAAATTGAAACATTTTTTGTCCAGGATGTGGACCTAATTTGTCACTTATTCTGTGATGACAACTTAACTCTCTCTTTCCTATAACCTTTCATCTTAAGGCGTTAAATCAATAACACGGGGAGAAAACCTCTGTGGGTTAGGCCAGCTTCCTCTTCGGCTTCTGCCCCGCAGCTTTGGTTTCCCTGCCTTCCTTGTTTCAATGGACCTTTTTCCTAACCTCCTCTTTTCCCCTGCAGGGAATATGGGACCATTGATGATGTGGACATCGACCTGCATATCAACATCGGCTTCCTAGATGTAAGTTGCACGCCGTGCCAGTGCCTCTCTTGCGCCGAAGGGGTAGAGGTTGGCAAAGGGCTCCCAGGTTGCCCCTTTGTGGGTTTCTTACCTCCCCTGGTTGGGGTTATTTTTTTTTTCCAAATAATCTTTGTTGGTTATACATTTTTTTTAAAATAAGACATACAAATACAACTTTAAACATACAACTTCCCACTCCTCCCGCAGTGACAGTCATTCACAGCCCAACCTTTTTTCTTCCTCATTGTTTAGTCTCTAACCAGCATCTTCTTACAAAGTTCAGGGATCTATTACAATACCCATGTTCACTTTTAGTTCCCATTGTTAACAACTGCTATTTAACTTTTCCCCGTTTTAAGTCCCTGCTGTTCTCCTTGTCGCCCACATATACCATAAGTTCCAGCTAAGATAATGTTCCGTTTCTCCTTTGTCCCTCAGCCAACCCGTCACTCTGTCCATTTCTGCACATTCATAAATCTTCTTAATTATGGCATCTTCCGATGGTATGGTAGTAGATTTCCAAAATTGCGCACAGGTTATTCTTGCGGCGACAATTATATGTAGGCTCAAATGCCATACAGATTTACTCATGTTTTCTGGTTTTATGCTTAGTAAAAAAAAAGTCTCGGGTTTCCATTCCATGCTTGCCTCGGTAACCTCTTTTAGCCAGTTTTGAATCCTTCTCCAGTATTTCGTGGCCTCAGTACAGGACTACCAAATATGGTAGAATGTGCCATCCCTTCTTCCACATTTCTAACACAGTGGAGATAACCCAGGATGGTGTTATTTAGTCACGCACAGAGAATGACATTCTTGCCCCAAAGTTTTTATTTTTAATTTTTTGTTCCATGTTTTAACTTCTTTTATGAACAAAGTGCTGCCTGTGTTTTCTCCCCTCTACATCTTCTCTTTAGCATCGTTCTTTTTTTACATCATATTTTCATTTCAAATTTCAACCATCTTATTTTCTTTCCCTATTTTCCAATTTAACTTTAGTTTCTTCTTAATATATAAATAATATCGTTCTTTACCCCTCCAAGTTAATCAAATGCAACATTTCATTTCCATCTATGATTCTGTTTTACTATCAGTACCATATAGCCTCAAATCTAATTTTATGTAGTAAACATTCCACTTCATTAATTACCCACAATTAATAATATTAATCTGTCTCCCTCACATCCGATTAGCTATATACCATTGACAATATTACTGTATTTCATTCTATTCTACTTTCTATTCTTTCTTTCCTCTCCTGGTTGGTATCATTTAGTCACGAACAGAGAGTAACGTTCTTGCCAAGATGGACTAAAATAGTTGGTGAAATCAGAAGGGGGGCTGTAAGGGGGAAGTATCAGTGGTGGGTTACAGGCGGTACGCCCTGGTACGCGGATACCGGAGACTGCCCGGAGCACCGGATGATGCTCTGGAGGGCCCACCTGCCCGCCCATGCTCCTTACCTGTCTTTTAAGTCTTCGGGCCTTCCGCGCAGGTGCACGGCGGATACAGCGCCTGTGCGACATTCCGCTGAGCAGCTGGAGCGTCACCGAGGCTCGCGGAAGCGGTAAGACGCATGCGCGCGTCCATGTGGACCCCGCCGGTCCAGAACGGGATCCAGAACCCCCCACTGGGCAGTATGTAGCACGCAGTCTGGCGCCCTTGGTGCTCTCTGAGGTTGATTTTTTCCCCCCCTTGTAGATGTTTCATTACCCAATTTTGCAGATCCCACTCCTTTCTAGCACTGATGATGTTCCCTTGTTGGGTAATGAAACATCTGCAAGAAAACAGGAAACCTCAGGGAGTCCTAAGGAGCCCACAACGCTCCTCCTGCAAAAGAGCCGAGGTGGCGCAGTGGTTAGAGTGCAGTACTGCAGCCACTTCAGCTGACTGTTAGCTGCAGTTCGGCGGTTCAAATCTCACCGGCTCAAGGTTGACTCAGCCTTCCATCCTTCCGAGGTGGGTGAAATGAGGACCCAGACTGTGGGGGTGATATGCTGACTCTGTAAACCGCTTAGAGAGGGCTGAAAGCCCTATGAAGTGGTATATAAGTCTAACTGCTATTGCTATTGCTATCTCACTCTAGCCCCGATGAGGTTATCTAGTTGGGTAATGAAACTTCTGCAAGAAAACTGCCAAGGTCAGAGGGCCCCAAGGACTTCACAGTCCTCCTCCTCCTCCAAAGACCCCACTCCCTACTAGCCCTGATGAGGTTGCCTGCTTGGGTAATGAAATGTCTGCAACAAAACAGCCAACCACAGGGAGCCCCAGGTCTCCACAATTCAACCCTGAGCTGCAAACATTTTCTTCCGGTGGCACCTCGTAGACCCTGAGCTAGCAAGCACTGATGAAACTTGCCAAATTTTTGCCCAGAAAGACACCTTATATGTTTAGTCTAAGGGATGCAGTGGCTCAGTGGCTAAGACGCTGAGCTTGTCGATCAGAAAGACCGGCAGTTCGGCGGTTTGAATCCCTAGCGCCGTGTAATGGAGTGAGCTTCTGTGACTTGTCCCAGCTTCTGCCAACCTAGCAGTTCGAAAGCAGGTAAAAAATGCAAGTAGAAAAATAGGAACCACCTTTGGTGGGAAGGTAACAGCGTTCCGTGCCCCTTCGGTGTTTAGTCACCCCGGCCACATGACCACAGAGACATTTTCGGACAGCGCTGGCTCTTCGGCTTTGAAACGGAGATGAGCACCGCCCCCTAGAGCCGGAAACGATTAGCACATAGGTGCGAGGGGAACCTTTATCTACGTTTGGATCTGGAATTGCTCTGCCCCTCATCAAAACTGGTAAATGAGAAATAATCCCCCTCCCTACCTCAAAGTTTATTGTTTCGCATTGTAGGAAGAGGTCGCCACCGCCTGGAAGGTCCTCCGGACTGAGCCCATCGTCCTCCGACTGCGGTTCTCCCTTTCCCAGTATCTGGATGGCCCCGGTGAGTAACAGGCGTCTGGATGAGACGCGGAAGGAGAATGAAAGAGTCTCGTTTTTTACTTGTTAACCTTTTGGTCAAGATTAGGGGCACCGTTAGCCGAGTGTTATCTGACATATCCTTAATTTGAGGAATGCAGGTCCGGTCCTTAAGTAGCCATTTCCGTGACCCGACAAAAGCGCGCTTGACAAAATAGCGACGTCATTAGCGCGCCCACATTAACGCGTCGATATAAGCGCGCCGACGAAAGCACGAAGGAAGAAACAGTAAAATGTAAAATGTACTATTATTTTGTTTTGAAGCTTTTGAATGCTAGTAAAAGTTTATTTTAACCACGAAGGAAGAAATAGTCAAATGTAAAATGTACTATTATTTTAAGCTTTTGAATGCTAGTAAAAGTTTATTTTGTGGCATCAAATGGAATAAAGATATTGATTACAGACAGTAAAATGTAGTACTAAAAGTTTATTTTGTTGCATCAAATCAATCAGTTTTATTATTAGGGTTAGGGGTTAGGGTTAAGGTTAGCTTTTGAATGCTGGTAAAAGTTTATTTTGTTGCATCAAATGGAATAAAGATTTGAATTGCAACGTGCGCGCGAGGGTAGCTGCGTTTTCACGTCTTAAGCACGGAAGTTTGACAGCCTTTTGAATTGCGTGTGATTGTGTCGGCGCGCAGATGTCGGCGCGCTAGTGTCGCATTTTGCTTAGCGCTTCAGACGGCGTGGATTAGACGTCCACGGTTTTGTCGGTGTGGAAAAGGGTTTCGCGCTTTTGTCGGTGAACCGCCATTTCAAGTGGCCCTCGACTTAACAGCCATTCGTTTTAGTAACTCTTCGAAGTTACAACGGCGGTGAGAAAAAATATATATCCCTGGGTCATGTGATTCACCTCTGGACAAGCCAAGACAAGGCCAGATTCACTTAACAACCGCGTTGGCAATGTAACGACGGCAGGGATCCACTTAACAACTGTGGCTCTACTTCAAAAAATTTTTAGATTGTGCCGAAATGGTTAGACTGACCTTTAAAATTAAAGATGAAGAAGATACAGAATATTGTATGATTTGGAATAAATTCTTTGAATGGGGAGAGGCAAGATGTAGGAATTAGAGAAAGTAAATTATAAATGTTAGCACTGAAAATAGAGATGTATATAATGACAACCAGATGGGAAGGTAACAGCGTTCCATGCGCCTTTGGCGTTGAGTCATGCCGGCCACATGACCACGGAGACGGCTTCGGACAGCGCTGACTCTTCGGGTTTGAAATGGAGATGAGCACCGCCCTTTAGAGTCGGGAACGAGTAGCACATATGTGCAAGGGGAACCTTTGCTTTTATCTTATGAGCAGAGGGGAAAAAAAACCCCTTCCCCATCCTTATCAAATGGCTTTTTTTTAAATTACACACCAGGAAACACTAGTGTGTGTCAGAAAGGGGAAGGGGTTGAGGGAGGGTTGTGGTCTCTTCCCTTCTACCGGTGACTTCCCATTGGGGTTACGGGGGTTTCACACTAGATTCCTTGTTCAAATGCTAACCATTTAACATCTGGCTTCCTTCTCCAGAACCGTCCATCGAGGTTTTCCAACCATCCAACAAGGAAGGGTTTGGACTGGGCCTGCAGCTGAAGAAGTGAGTCAGGGATTGGGCCTATGAATCCTGAGATATAGCAACCACATTCCTAAGGCCTCTGACTGTGGGACCGAGGGATTATTTCTTGAAAGGAAAAACAAGTCCCTCTCCTGTCCCAGAATGCCTAATGTTGTGGCCGCCAGCATCCAGCTCAGACAATGAGGAGGTTGGGGAGAAACATGGGCCAGTCCTTGAGTCTGGGGAAGGCTCTGATGAGGGCTCTGTGTCGGAGGCAGAGAGGGGGCCAGGGTCGCCTGAGAGTTAGCAGCTGCCTTCAGACATCAGTGAGGCAGATGAACAGCTGGAGCCTGTTCCCAGTGTACCCATGCGCAGAGCAGCCAGACGAAGGGAACAGCTAAAGAACAGGGGTCGACTTGGGAGGAAGGCCACAGGTGGACGGTGAATGGCCCCTCCCAGAGGAAATAGGAGCCAAAGGGGAGTGGAGTTTGCAGGAGACAGTTAGTTCCATTCCGATGGAGCGGGGAAAGCCTCCAGAGTATGCCTTGTGTGTTCTCGAACCATCTCGTTCTATCTAATCCTTGTCAATCATCTTCACAGAATCCTGGGCATGTTCACATCCCAGCAATGGAAACACCTCAGCAACGACTTCCTCAAGACCCAGCAAGAAAAGCGGCACAGCTGGTTCAAAGCCAGTGGCACAATCAAAAAATTCCGTGCCGGTCTCAGCATCTTTTCACCCATTCCCAAGTAGGGCTGTTTTCTTCTCTTCTCTCTTCCTAAGAGCGGTTGGGCGGGGTGTGTGTGTGTTGTAGGCCTCCATTAGACATGGAAGGAAGTTTGAAAGGTGGTCAGAAGTAGGGTTGCTCTTCTCTGTCCTCTCTTCCTAAAGGGACGTGGATGGTGGTTGGAAGCCTCCACTGGACATGGAGGTAGTTGGAGGCCTCCATTGGACATAGAGGTAGTTGGAGGCCTCCATTGGACATGGAGGTGATTGGAAGCCTCCATTGGACATGGAGGTGATTGGAATCCTCCATTGGACATGGAAGTGGTTGGAGGCCTCCACTGGACATGGAGGTAGTTGGAGGCCTTCATTGGGCATGAATGGTGGTTGGAAGCCTCCATTGGACATGGACGTGGTTGGAGGCCTCCATTGGACATAGAGATAGTTGGAGGCCTCCACTGCACATGGAGGTAGTTGGAGGCCTCCATTGGGCATGGATGGTGGTTGGAGGCCTCCATTGGGCATGGATGGTGGTTGGAGGCCTCCATTGGACATAGAGATAGTTAGAGACCTCCACTGGACATGGAGGTAGTTGTAAGCCTCCACTGGACATGGAGGTGGTTGGAAGCCTCCATTGGACATGGAAGTGGTTGGAGGCCTCCATTGGACATAGAGGTAGTTGGAGGCCTCCGCTGGACATGGAGGTAGTTGGAGGCCTCCATTGGGCATGGATGGTGGTTGGAGGCCTCCATTGGACATATAGTTGGAGGCCTCCACTGGACATGGAGGTAGTTGGAGGCCTCCACTGGACATGGAGGTAGTTAGAGACCTCCACTGGACATGGAGGTAGTTGTAAGCCTCCACTGGACATGGAAGTGGTTGGAAGCCTCCATTGGACATGGATGGTGGTTGAAAGGTATAGGCTTGCTTTTCTCTGTCCTCTCTTCTCAAGAGAACATGGAGGTGGTTGGAAGCCTCCATTGGATGTGGAAGGTGGTTGGGTGGTTGTTCTCTACCCAGTCACCTTTCTCACGATTCTCCTTTTCCGTGCCCTCAGCTGATCCCTCGACTGATGGACATCTCTTTGGGCTCCACAGGTCTCCCAGCTTCCCCGTCATCCAGGACTCAATGCTCAAGGGCAAACTTGGCGTGCCAGATCTAAGGGTCAACCGCCTGATGAACCGCTCTATCTCCTGCACGATGAAGAATTCTAAGGTGGAAGTTTTTGGCTACCCTCCCAGCACCCAGGCAGGTGTCGTCCCATTCAACATCCTGGTGGGTTCCCTCTCTGCCCTTGTCCCTTCGGGCTGGTTGGGTAGAGTTCCCTTTTTTGGGGGTTGGTGCCTCTCCCCTTGGGGAAATTAGAATCGAAAGAGATGATCAGCAGACTCCTGGAGCAGAGACCTGGGTTGGACGCTTTGGGTTGCAGGTGGGAAAAGAACAGGTTGAAAGGCTTCCCTCCACTAAACTACCCAATTGGGAAACATCCTGCAATTTCAAAATTAGCACCTTGAGTAGAATGTGAAGGTTCTACTGCCTTGTTAATTTATTTATAGGTTCTCCTGCTTGAGCAGGGGGCTGGACTAGAAGACCTCCAAGGTCCCTTGCAGCTCATTCTATTCTATTTCTTTTGCTTATTCTGTTCTAATCTATTCTATTCTAATTTTCTATTCTATATTTTCTATTCTATTCTATTCTAATTTTCTATTCTAATTTTCTACTCTATAGTTTCTATTGTATTCTAATTTTCTATTCTATATTTTCTATTCTATATTTTCTTTTCTATTCTATTCTACTCTAATTTTCTATTCTATATTTTCTATTCTATTCTAATTTTCTATTCTATATTTTCTATTCCATTCTATTCTATTCTAATTTTCTATTCTATATTTTCTTTTCTATTGTATTCTATTCTAATTTTCTATTCTATTCTAATTTTCTATTCTATATTTTCTATTCTATTCTAATTTTCTATAATAATTTTCTATATTTTCTTTTCTATTATATTCTAATTTTCTATTCTATTCTATTATAATTTTCTATTCTATATTTTCTATTCTATTCTAATTTTCTATTCTATATTTTCTATTCCATTCTATTCTATTCTAATTTTCTATTCTATATTTTCTTTTCTATTGTATTTTTTTTTTTAAATATATTTTATTCATTTTCACATTCCATTTTACAATCACTTATATACAGGGTATTTGCTATAAGAAAAAAATAAAAAAATAAAAAAAGATAAAATAAAACAAGATAAAAAAGAAAACACAACTCATCATTCACAACCCCACCTGACACTTCCATCCTCCATACACCCCATCTACCCCCTCCAACTTTCCTTTCTCCCTCTAACACTCCCCTCCTACTTCCCTTTCCCCTCAAACCTTCCTTCTCCCCTTACTCCCAACACGCCCTCCTTACATTCCCCTTACTCCTTCCTTACTCCTCCCTCTTCTTTCCCTCTACCTCCCTCCTTGGTGTATGCCTTTGTTCAAGTGTTGTTTAATCTGATAAAAAGTAAAATAAACCAAGGAAAAAAAATATAAAGAAAGAAAAGAGAAAAAACAACAACAACAACAACAACAACCGTATATAAGTGCATTCTTGTTCTTATTGAGACTATGTTAACACCCACCCACCCACCCCCCATAAATCCCCATCCCTAATCCTCCCGACTTCCCAGGGCCCACACCTGGCACTGCCTTCTATCTAAAGTATCTTGTGTTCGTATGGATTAAAAATAAAAGTAATATATTAAGGAAAAGAAAAACAAGAAAAAGGAAAGAAAAGAAAAAAGAAAAAAGAAAAAGGAAAAAAAAAGAAAAGAAAAAAAAACTCTTTGTATTGAGCTCAGCCCCCCATCTTTATCTATGCTTAAATAGTGTAAGTCATTCTATCTATATTTTATTCTCGTCTCTTACTTCTTTGTTATTTACCCCAACCTCCTGTAGACTCTCCCGTTCCTCTTCCTTAACCTTGTATTCAGATAAATATTTATACAAATTTGTATAGACATCAATATACCGTCTAGCTCAAAAATAATCCCTTCCAGTAAAATTTAAGCAGCGTGGATCATTCCACATATTCAAATATTACATTACAGAAGAATAATCAAACTTTCCCTTCTAATAGAATTTAAACAGCGTAAATAATCTTTCTTAACCTTGTTTTCAAACAGTAATTCAAAATAATCTAACCGAACTTTCCCTTCTTAGTAAAATTTAAGCAGCGTAGATCAAGTATTACTTTACACAAAAATCAGTTTACATTCTATCTTAAGGTGGTCCCGACCGGCTTTCCCTTCTAATAGGATTTAAACAACGTAAATCATTCCGCATGCATTTTACCCTCATCCCTTGCTTGTCTGATATTTACCACTATCAAATTTATGCAGACATTAGTTTAAGATCTAACTCAAAATAATTTCACCAAACTTTCCCTTCTAATAAGAATTAAATGGCATGGATCATTCCCCATATTCAGATAGTACTTTCAGCAAGAATCAGTTAAACTTCTGTTTTAAAAAAAAATCTTGTCCAGCTTTCCCTTCTAACAGAATTTAAACAACATAAATCATTTTGCATCCTTTTACATATATACATTCTCTTTTCTATTGTATTCTATTCTAATTTTCTATTCTATTCTATTCTAATTTTCTATTCTATATTTTCTATTCTATTCTAATTTTCTATAATAATTTTCTATTCTATATTTTCTTTTCTTTTCTATTATATTCTAATTTTCTATTCTATTCTATTATAATTTTCTATTCTATATTTTCTATTCTATTATAATTTTCTATTCTATTTTATTCTATTCTATATTTTCTTTTCTGTTCTATTCTATTCTAATTTTCTGTTCTATTCTAATTTTCTATTCAAATTTTCTATTCTATTCTATATTTTCTTTTCTATTCTGTTTTATTATAATTTTCTTTTCTATTCTGAATTCTTTTTTTTTTTTTTTTTAAAGGTTAAGAGAAAAAATTTAAAAGCCCATCCCTCATTTTCTGAACAGATTCCTCACTTGGAATCTTGGGAAAAGGACCATCCAGTCATTGCTGCGACTGTAGTTCTGTTCAGAGTTTTTTATTCTGGGTTTTCGTTCTGGAGTTTCACAGAGACTTTCAGTCTTCTTTTAGCTACCAAGCGCAGCTGGAATCTGGCTGGAAATGGCCCGTTTTTTGTGTGTGTTTGTTTTACTCTGCCTAGGGAATCGGGTAGCATCCCTCTTTCCATGTTCATATCCCCAAGATGTAGGAAGCCAGATTTGGTTGGCTGTCTGAGGAAAGCAAAGCAAGTGCCATTGATCAGGGGTGTCAAACTCAAGGCCCAGGGGCTGGATCCGGCCCGCGGGGTGCTTAGATCTGGCCTGCTGGGCCGCCCTGGAAACAGCAAGGCCCGCGATGTCTCTGCCAGTGAAAACTGAGCACAGGGAGGCCACCCGTTTTCGCTGGCAGAGGGCTGCAGGAGGCCGTCGCAGCTGAAAACGGAGCTCGAGAGCCCATTTTCGGTGGCAGAGCACTTGGGCCACCACAGGTACCCCTGACATGAGTGACTTCGAGCTGGCCATGTCCCCCCTGGCTACGTCTACTCTGCCCCCCACCCCAAAGTCAAACACGACCCTGATGTGGCCTTCAATGAAATCACGTTTGACACCCCTGCCATAGATGGTTGGGAGCCGCCAAGGCCCCTTTCCCATCTAATCTATGGCTGCGACACCTTCCCATTACCGGCTCGATGAAGTGTTTTAACCGGGAGAAAGGACTTGTTGACGTAAGGTTGGTTTCTTGGCATTAAGCTGCCCAGTCGTATACGTCAACAGTGCACCTCCCGTTTAGGGGGTTTAGTTTTTAGGGGGTTAGTTTGACAGATGATATCCGAAACTTTGCGAAACGCGTCTTGAACACACATCCTCTCGAAGTGCTCCTTTCTACAATCTGAAGGAACGATTGTCCTCCTTCACCCCGTGGGGATCAACAAGCAGTTTTCTCCTTGGCACATTTGCAGTGACGGGAAGCCAGTTGCCTCTCCAGATGTGCCAGTTTCAACCCAAACGCTTGCAGATCATGGAAATGGTGGTCCTCCACTCAACAGAGGTTCTTAGCACAGGTTCTCCTACCTAGAGAGCAGAAGTGGTACTCAGCCGGTTCTGACCGGTTCGCCCGAACTGGTTGCGGCGAACTGCAAGGTGGACCCACCCACCCACCTTGGCTCCAAAATGTCCTATGTAGCCTCGTTTTCAACCCCACGTGCGTGCGAAGCGCATGCGCAGAAGGCTGCGCGCATGTGCGAAAGGCGTGTGTGTGTGCTCACAGTTGTGAACCGGTGGTGAACCCAAGTGAATTCCCCCTGCTGCTAGAAAGATAGCGAGCTCACATAGACTAAATTCTCAGCTGAGATTCCCGGAGTTCCTTCCTGAAAAGACTTCCTGGAATGACAATAGCTGTGGATGAAGGGGCCCAGATGATGAGGGAGCAGGTGCCAACTCATGCGGTGGTCTCTTTTTTATGTGTATGTGTGTTTTGTCCACAGGTTGGCGGCCATTGCAAAAACATCCCCACCTTGGAGTACGGCTTTCTCGTCCAGGTAAAATATCTGTGCATCCCCCTTAGCATATTCTACTTCACTAAGCGTGATATCCCGCTCCTGTCACATAATAAACCAGTTTGGTTTTGGCCTGATTGGGATCAAAGACCCAACTGACCACAACTCAACCCAATCTTGTTTGTTTGAGCATTTAGACTTAGATACCGCTTCCCAGGGCTTTATCGCCCTCTCTAAGCGGTTTACAGAGTCAGCTTCTTGCCCCCCAACAATCTGGGTCCTCCTTTTACCCACCTTGGAAGGATGGAAGTCTGAGTCAACCTTGAGCCAGTCAGGATTGAACTGCTGGCAGTGGGCAGAATTAACCGTAGCAATAGTAATAGACTTATATACCACTTTATGGTAGTTTACAGCCCTCTCTAAGCAGTTTAAAGAGCCAGCCTATTTGCCCCCAACAATCTGGGTCCTCATTTTACCCACCTCGGAAGGATGGAAGTCTGAGTCAACCTTGAGCCTGTCAGAATTGAACTGTTGGCAGTGGGCAGAATTAGCCTGCAATACTGCATTCTAATTACTGTGCCATCGCGATCCTCCTTCCCTCCCTCCATTTCTTCTTTCCTTCCTTCTCGCTCACTTACAATAGCTCTTAGACTTATATACTGCTTCCCAGTGGTTTAAGCGGGTTAAGGAATCAGCCTCTTGCCCCCAACCATCTGGGTCCTCCTTTTACCCACCTCAGAAGGATGGAAGGATGAGTCAACCTTGAGCCTGGTGAGATTCGATTTGCCAAATTGCAGTCAGTCAGCAGAAGGAGCCTGCAGTACTGCACTCTAACCCAGGGGTGGGCTTCAAAAATTGCAGGGGGGATTTTTCACCCTCCCCAGCCTCCGGAGGCTTTCCTCGAGCCTCTGGGAGGGCGAAAACTGTTTCCCCCGGAGGCCGGAAACAGGTTCATTTCCAGACTTCCGGTAGGCCTTTCCCCCCCCCCCCCCCGAGCCTCTGCACAGGCCCTGCATTTACCTGGCATGATGAATGGGCCATGTGGAGACTCTTGGGAGGGGCAGGGCAAGCTGGGAGGGGCCAGCCAGAAGTGGCCTTTGGGGGTTCGCCGAACTGGGCAGAATTCTAGCTAGACGATTGCCCGAACCCATGTGAGCCCCCAGCAGCCCACCCCTACTCTAACCACTGCGCCACCATGGCTCTTAAGTGGATCCCTTGCTTCTGAGATGAGGTTGACTTGAGTAGTCTGGCAATGCTTTCCCAAACTGCTTTGAGATCCACTAATGGGAAAGGATCGACTCTGAACCTTCTCCAAGCTGAGCCTCCGTTCTTCTGCTCTCTTCCCTTAGGGGAGTTGGTTTTACTGACTTCGCTGGAGTCTCTCTCTCTCTCCCTCTCCCTCCTCCTCTCTCTCTCTCTCTCACTCTCATTCTCTCTCTCTCTCTCTCAGATTATGAAATATGCAGAGCAGAGGATTCCTACTTTGAATGAGTACTGTGTGGTATGCGATGAACAGCACGTCTTCCAGAATGGGTCCATGCTGAAGGTACTGCCCTTTAAATAAAAGAGGAGCGAAAGGGGAGTGGAGTTTGCAGGAGACCATTAGTTCCCTGAATTGGTTTGTGACTCTCCGAGACGCCTTGCCAGGTTTTGCCGATATCGGCCTGGCAGCTCTCCAAGCTAGATAAGGTCCGTGACTGTAAATCCTCCCTTAAAAGACTTTGCTGGATGTCAGTGAGCGGAATTCACAGTCAATTAATAAAAGGGAGTTTTTGTCGGGACAAGGAGTTTGTTTCATGCTCTCGGGAAGCCTCGGTCGAACAAGCTTTGGGGTCTTTTCTCACTAGTGGCATGGCTTTTGTTTTCAGCCAGCTGTGTGCACACGAGAGCTGTGCGTCTTCTCTTTCTACACCTTGGGGGTGATGTCCGGTGCTGCGGAAGAAGTGGCCACAGGAGCAGAGGTACAAGGGTAGGGAGGTCAACCCGGAAGGGAAGCATCTACAGTACGGGGTTAGAACTTGGGCCGAAGAACTTTGGTTTCAGGAAAGGCCTTTCTTCAATCCTGGGCTAATTCTGGCCTTCTCCATCAAGGGTCACTTCATAACAACCTTTAGTGGAACTTGGTACCCTCAAGTATCAGGGTTCCAAAATTAAATCAGAGTCCAAGGCAAAGTATTGCTCAAAGTTCCAATTTATTAAGAGAGCCATGTTGGCACATCTGGGAAAACCCGAATCTGAAAGCTTTCCGGTCCCCCCTCCCCCCAGTTGAAAGTTTAAGATCTTGCCCCCCACACCCACGAGTCCATCCCATGGTCCAATCTCCCACTCCCATGCTGGCAGCTTCCACCCATCCAGGTCTGGTTAGGTGCAGAGGTGCAGGGACAAAGGATGATGACCTTGGCTTTCTAGAAAGAATGTTGTTATGGCTACATAGCATCTAACTCCGTACAATCCTCCCCCTCCCATTTTCCCACGATAGAAAATGCATAGCAGAATAATAGAAAGTGTGGGAGGCCTAAGGGCCAAAAGAAAAAAATGACTTGCAGGCCTAACATCAAGTTCCATTAGGCCTCGTCTCTTATGAAGCCCTCACTCAAACATGCTGTATCCACCCACCCAATAGTGTGACAGCACCTCCGGAAGTTTGAATTTGAATATCGTTTCCCCAAATATTGATGTCATGTGCGAAATAGAAAGAGAAATAAAAGGACTGGGGAAAAAAATTCACTCCTGGTATACAGCAGGGAAGAAAATTCAGGGTGTGATTCTGATACATATTCATTTCCATACGGGGGTCCCTAATCTTTCTGCATAATTCTTGCTTATCAGGATGGAAATGAAATATCAGATTGGCTCTATCTATCCTATCCCATTCCATCCCATCCATCTATCATCTCTCTCTCTCTCCCCCCCCTCCCTTGCTCTCTCTCTCTCGCTCTCCCTCATATTCTCTATCATTTTCTATCTTTCTCTTTGATCTATATCTGTCTATTCATGAATCTATTTCTTCTTCATTGTCTGTCTGTCTGTCTGGCTCTGTCTAATCATCATCTATATTTATGATAGAAATGAAATATCAGATCCTCCCTCCCTCCTTCTCTCTTCCTTTTTTTTCTTTTTTTCTTTCTTTCTTTCTTTTTCTCTTTCTTTCTTTCTTGCTATTTCATTCTATTTCTTTCTCTTTCTTCCTTTCTCTTTCTTTCTTTCTTTCTTTCTTTCTTTTTCTCTTTCTTTCTTTCCTTCTTTCTCTTTCTTTCTCTTTCTTTTTCTTTTTCTCTTTCTCTCTTTCTTTCTTTCCTCCCTCTTTCTTTCTCTTTCTTACTTTCTATTTCTTTCTCTTTTTCTTTCTTTCTTTCTCTTTCTTTCTCTTTCTTTCTTACTTTCTTTCTTTCTTTCCCTCCCCTTGGCAGCTCACAATCTGGACAACAATCAGTTGACAATGCCAGAGTCGGAGAGATGTTATAATGGAGATGAGCCTATCCCAGTCTTTCCTCCATGTCTCCTTTCCTTCAGGTAGTCGACCTGCTGGTGGCCATGTGCCGGGCGGCTTTGGAATCCCCACGCAAGAGCATCATCTTTGAGCCTTACCCGTCTGTTGTGGATCCCAGCGACCCCAAGACCCTTGCCTTCAACCCCAAGGTTGGTGCGATTCTTCGGCATAAAGCCTTCTTATCTGCCACAGGGTTTACAGTCGCCAATAACATTCACGCTACAAATCCAGTGTCCCCATTATAGAAGCCACTCACCTGTTGCTTTATGGTTTAGCTGGAGTGGCCTCTTCCAACCATGGAAGCTTTAGGGTGGGTGGACCAACTCCTAAAATTGAAATCAGAGACGGCTGGATTTCAGCTCCCAGAATTTCCCACCTAGGCTGGCTGGGGGTTCTCGGAGTTGAAGTCCACATATGAGCCGTGGTGGCCCAGTGGTTAGAATGCAGTACTGCAGGCTACTTCTGCTAACTACCGGCTGCCTGCAATTTGGCAGTTCAGCTCTCACCAGGCTCAAGGTTAACCCAGTCTTCCATCCTTCTGAGGTCAGTAAAATGAGGACCCAGATTGTTGGGGGCAATTCCTTCCCTCCCTCCCTCCCTCCCTCCCTCATTCATTCATTCATTCATTCCCTTCCAGTGGTTAGAATCCAGTATTACCCACAGTCAGTAGTTTGAGCCTCGTCGACTCAAGGTTGACTCAGCCTTCCATCCTTCTGAGGTGGGTAAAATGAGGACCCAGATTGTTGGGGCCAAGAGGCTGACTCTGTAAACCGCTTAGAGAGGGCTGTGAAGCACTGCGAAGCAGTGTATAAGTGCTCTTCCTTCCTTCCTTCCTTCCTTCCTTCCTTCCTTCCTTCCTTCCTTCCTTCCTTCCTTCCTTCCTTCCTTCCTTCCCTCCCAGTGGTTAGAATGCAGTATTGCAGGCTCATTCTGCCCACTGACATGAATTTGAATCTTCCCAGGCTCAAAATTGACTCAGCCTTCCATCCTTCCGAGGTGGGTAAAAGGAGGACCCAGATTGTTGGGGGAAGAGGCTGACTCTGTTAACCGCTTAGAGAGGGCTGTAAAGGACTGTGAAGTGGCATATAAGGCTAAGTGCTGTTGCTATTGCTATATTAAAGCTGTCACGAATGAGAAGCCTTGAGCTAGGAGGCTCAAAGCCCATGGTCAGCAACAGGAACTTTGTAGCCTATCAGCAATTCAACCACCAGTTGAACCAGAATCCTTGTAGCATTTTGGTTCTCAGAGCTTTCTTGCTATGGGCAAATAACTGTAAGAGTGTTTTATTTGTATTTTTGATCCGCATCTCTTTCGTTGACCCGTAGAAAAAGAATTACGAGAGGCTGCAGAAGGCCCTGGACAGCGTCATGTCCATCCGTGAGATGACTCAAGTAGGCATTCACACTTTTATGTCTGGGTTAGATTAAGCCCATCTCGTCAGGGTGGAGCTCTGACCTTGATGGGATCAGAGGTGGTAATTCAGCCGGTTCTGGAGAACCGGTAGTGGAGATTTTGAGTAGTTTGGAGAACTGGCAAATGCCATCTCTGAATGGCCTCACCCCCATCCATTTGCTGCTTCCCGAGTCCCAGCAGATCAGAGTCCCAGCTGATCGGCTGGGTCTTCTTCTGTTGCTCTGCACAGGAGAAGGGAGCTGGGAAGCAGGTTAGTGGGGTGGGGAGGGAATGGAGATTTTACAGCATTCCTCTGCCACGCCCTACCAAGCCACACCCACAGAACTGGTAGTAAAAAAAAATTTGAATCCCACCACTGGATGGGATGCGTAGAAATTGTGCAAACTAGAGCACACGAATCCCCGTATGTGTTGACATAGGTTTGTACATAAGTGTAATCTTTATTGTCATTGTACTTAAATACAACGGAATTGGTACATGCACACATTCCTGTGTAGAGATGTGAAATCAGTACGTTGGCTCATTCGGAGGGAGCCTTGCCGTCCCTTTGAATTGGCTGCTTTCCTTTTTCTTTTTTTTTTTTTCAGGGTTCTTACCTGGAGATCAAGAAGCAAATGGACAAGTTAGATCCTTTGGCCCATCCCCTCCTACAGTGGTAAGCAAGCAGTTCGCAACTATGGTGCAGAGACTGCTGGGAAGCCAACTAAGAGTAAGGCATGAGACTGGACTTGGTATATAGCAGGGGTGGGTTTCAACCGGTTCGCGACGGTCCCTGCGAACCGGTTGGTCGGCGAACCCGGAAGTAAGTAACTTCCGGGAACGGCGAAGGGCCCACCCGCCCGCCCGCTCTCCTTACCGGTCTTTGAAGGCTTCTGCGCTTCCACACAGGCGCATGGCACATACAGCGCCTGCGCGATGCTCCACGAGCAGCTGGATGGCACATACAGCGCCTGCGCAATTCTCCGCGAGCAGCTGGAGCATCGCACAGGCGCTAAGACGCATGCGTGAACTGCGCGCGTGCACGAGGACACCGCCGGCCCCGTTCCAACCGAACCGGTTGGAACGGGATTAGCAACCCACCACTGGTATATAGTAAGCAAAGTTATCTCTGCGGTATGTCAGCCTTGCAAGTAACGCACCCATAGAGAGCAGAACTCTGAGGCAGGCAAATTCCTCAAAGGACAGTTTCATTGGAAACATCCTATTGGCACAACTGGAGAAAGCCGACTCTGAGAGTTCCCGCAGCTTTCGCCTAATTAAAAAAGTAAAGGTTTCCCCCAAGTACTAGTCATGCTTCCAATCAAAGTGCTGGCTGGTTGCTTGGTGTCTTTGCTCCTCCTCTGGCCAGCCCCCTGTGAGCGTGTCCTTGGTTCCCATAGGAAAATTTTATTGTTTTGGCTCCTCCCTACAGAGGAGAATGCGACGAGGAAAATTATTAGAATGTGCAGAAATGAACAGATAGGCAATTAAAGAGAAAGAACGAAATGGTGATTATATTATAAGGGAATCGTTTTATCGATGGTTAGAGAATAAATATAAGAATTAGAAGTAAAAGTAAATGAGTAAAATATAGAAAATGTATTAATAGAGTTCAATAAATCAAGGAGAGGATTGCTATAGTATTAGACATTTAAGGTATTGGTATTAAGCTAGGAATAGATTAAATCATGAATATAATTGTACATTTTAACCGTTATTGCAGAAAATATTTGTACCCAGAAACTGTAATGGAAGATGGATTGTTTATATTAATATATGTTTATATATTTATATATTTAATACATATATACATACACACACACACACACACACACACACACACGTGCGCCCCCCCATATATATATATCTATCATCTATCTATCTATCTATCTATCTATCTATCTATCTATCTATCAGTGGTGGATTTCAAAAAATTTTCAAACCTACTCTGTGGGTGTGGCCTCCTATGTGGGAGCGGCTTGCCGGCCATGTGACCTGGTGGGAGTGGCTTGCCGGCCATGTGTTTTCTCTCTCTCTCTCTGTCTCTCTCTCTCTCTCTTTCCTTCCTTTTGTCTCTCTGTCCCTTTTTCCTTTTTTTCTTTCATCTTTCTCTCACTCTTTCTTTTTTTCTTTCTTCCTTTCTCTTTTTTTTTTCTCTCTCTCTGTGAGTCTGTGTGTGTGTGTGTCAGTGGTGGGTTTCAAAAATTTTTGGAACCACCTCTGTAGGCATGGCCTCCTCTGGTGCCGAATAAAAACAGCCACGGCGATTTCCCCTGCCACGCCATTTTTTGTGTGCGTGTGCGGAGTTGAAGTCCACAAGCCTTAAAGCAAAGCTGGCTGAGGAACTCTGGGAGTTGAAGTCCACAAGCCTTAAAGTTGGCAAGGCTGGAGACCCCTGGATGAAATGATCTCTAGCCTTTTCCCTGTTCTGACTTTCTCTCTCTCTGCTCTTCCTAGGATCATTTCCAGCAACAGATCTCACATTGTCAAGCTACCTCTCAGCAGGGTATGTCTCCAGCCTCCACTCCTTCGCTTGCAGCCAACCCGCTCAACGCCGAAGCATCAGAGCAGCCAAGCACCCTGCAACTCAGTAGTAAATGGCAGATTTCGCAGGCAGCTGGTCCCGCGTTCCTTTCCTACCTCTCCCAGTTAAAAGGATGCCGCCAACTGCTTACCTTGCCACCATCCCACCTGGCTCCCTAAACATCCAGACCTTTTAAATGCTGTGAAGTTAGACCCCCTTAAGCCGTCATCCTGTAGCCACTTCCTGGGGACCAACCCCCATCCACTCCACCCAGATGTGGCATTCAGCCGGTTCTGACCAGTTCTGGAGAACCGGTAGCAGAAATTTTGAGTACTTCAGAGAACAGGCAAATACCATCTCCCATTGGCCCCACCCCCATCTATTCTCTGCCTCCCGAGTCCCAGCTGATCAGGAGGGAATCAGGATTTTGCAGTATCCTTCCCCTGGAGTGGGGAGGGAATGGAGATTTTGCAGTATCCTTCCCCTGGAGTGGGAGGGAATGGAGATTTTGCAGTATCCTTCCCCTGGAGCGGGAGGGAATGGAGATTTTGCAGTATCCTTCCCCTGGAGTGGAGTGGAAATGGAGATTTTGCAGTATCCTTCCCCTGGAGTGGAGAGGGAATAGAGACTTTACAGTATCCTTCCCCCAGGAATGGGGAGGGAATGGAGATTTTGCAGTATCCTTCCCCTGGAGTGGGAGGGAATGGAGATTTTGCAGTATCCTTCCCCTGGAGTGGAGTGGAAATGGAGATTTTGCAGTATCCTTCCCCTGGAGTGTAGAGGGAATGCAGATTTTGCAGTATCCTTCCCCTGGAGTGGGAGGGAATGTAGATTTTGCAGTATCCTTCCCCTGGAGTGGAGTGGAAATGGAGATTTTGCAGTATCCTTCCCCTGGAGTGGGAGGGAATGCAGATTTTGCAGTATCCTTCCCCTGCCACGCCCACCAAACCAAGCCACGCCCACAGAACCGGTAGTAAAAAAAAATTGAATCCCACCACTGCCTCCCACACCTTTGGAGTTAGCATTCTTATAACGAGCTTGTAAGTTTGCCAGTATCAATGGCCTTTGTTAATTGAGTTTCATTGGGAAGGGTCTGGGATCCTTCCCAATGATTCGTTATTTTATTGCTAATTATCTTTAAGTTATGGCTAGCTTTCTCTCCCGGAACAGCACGGTTACATGACGGTTTTTAAAGTAAGAGTCAACGAACGTGTTGGAGGGGAGGGCACCCGCTTGGAAGTCCTATCTTATGAGCCAGAGTAATTTACCGTTTGTAAAAAGACTTCCAAAATGCTCATTAAAACCTCTTTTTTAAAAACAACAACCACCACCCCTGGATTAGGAAAAGGCAGGCTGTTTAATCGGAACTGGAGTTCGTCGGCAAAAAAACTACCTTGCATGATGGTCCTTCTTTTTCTCTTTCTCTCTCTCTCTCTCTCTCTCTCTGCTGTTGTGCCCCTTTCCCCCCCCCCCTTTCTCTTTTTCACGTGGGTCCGTTTCCCTTGGTAGCAGCTGAAATTCATGCACACCTCACACCAATTTCTCCTGCTGAGCAGTCCTCCTGCCAAGGAGGCTCGCTTTCGGACGGCCAAGAAACTGTACGGCAGCACCTTCGCCTTTCAGTAAGTCTCCCGGCTCCGTTTCCCAGTCCCCCTCCCAGTCTATCCAGGATGAGAAGGGGGGATGTGGGGGGGGGGGGCTTTGGCAAGAGACTGTTTAGGTTTTTCCTTTCTCCTTTTTTCTTTTGTTTCGTTTCGTTTTCTTCCCTTCCCTTTCCTCTCCTTCCCTTCTATCTTCCCTTCCCTTTCCTCTCCTTTCCTTCTATCGTTCCTTTCCTTTTTCCTTTCCATTCCTTTTATCTTTCCTTTTTCCTCTTTTCTTTTTCTCTTTCCTTTTTTCTTTTCTTTTTTTTCTTTTCTTTCTTTCATTTTGTTTCGTTTTCTTCCCTTCCCTCTCCTTTCCTTCCCTTCTATCTTCCCTTCCCTTCCCTCTCCTTTCCTTCTATCGTTCCTTTCCGTTCCTTTTCTCTTTCCTTTTTCCTCTTTCTTTTTCTCTTTCCTTTTTTCTTTTCTTTTTTTTCTTTCTTTTGTTTCATTTTGTTTTCTCCCCTTCTATCTTCCCTTCCCTTTCCTTTCCTTCTATCGTTCCTTTCCTTTTTCCTTTCCATTCCTTTTATCTTTCCTTTTTCCTCTTTTTCTCTCCTCATTTTTTGCCTTTGCTTTGAGAAACGCAGTGGTTTTGCAAGCAATTTCTGCAGATTCACTTAGCCTGGGGAGGGGGGGTGGTCTCTGCCACAAGGTCTTAATATTGATGCTCACTTGATTATCTGTGGCAGCAGACAGGACTGGCAAGTGACTAGTTTCTTTCTCTCTTCCCCCCACCCCCCTTCTTCCCCACCCACCCAGTGGCTCTCACATTGAGAATTGGCATTCCATTCTGCGCAATGGCCTGGTCAATGCATCCTACACCAAATTGCAGGTAAGAGATTGTGGCGGGCTCCTGACGTTCTCAGCGGGACAGCTCAAAACACAGGAGGCTATCGGCTTCCTGGGCTAACAACAAACTCCCCCCCACCCCAATTCTTCAAATGATAATCACAGCTAGCCAGCTGACTGTCAGCGTTCCAAGTATCATGTAGAATTAAATCAGAATCAAAGGCAAAACGATCCTTAAAGTTCCAATTTAATAAAGCAGACATCTTAGCACATCTGTGTTAATCCCAATATTGGAAATGACATCAGAATCCCACCCAGTTAAAAGTTTATGATCTTGTCCCCAAACCCACAATCCATCACATGGTCCAATCTTCTTCTTCCACGCTGGCATCCACACCCAGCTTCTTCCGGTCAGGTGTACTGATGTGGAGACAAAAGGATGATCTTGGCTTCTAGTAAAGAATGAAAACAATACATTCCACAATCCTACTCCTGTCTATTCCCCCCTCCCATCAAATATACTAAAGAAACAGCATAACGAAATAAGAGAAAGTGTGGCAGGCCAAAATTCTAAAAGGAATGCAATTGCAGGCCTGACACTGACTTGTCCTGCTTCATCTAGGATCTCTTCCTGTCCAATTGGCTACAGGCAGCTCTAGATATCTACCCCCAGTCCTGCCCCCGTGGTACTCCTGCCCCCCTCCCAAGATTCTCTCGGAATGACCCTTTGGATACTGACCTCTCCTTCCCAGCCCTTCAGAAGTCTGACTCCCCCTGGTAGAGCATAAGGGCTCCGTGTGCTGGGCTGCACAGCCAGCTTCAATCCCCTCGGTGCCATGGGGAAGTAGCATCATGCGGCTCAATGCAACAGGGCCATTTGTGCCCGTCCTGAGGCCGGCAACTCAGCGTGGATTAACTGCATCGCATCCCTAATGGTGTTTCTTGGAGGTAATGCTGTGGCACTTCACACCTCCTGGTTGTGTTCGTTGAAATAAACACACCCGCATACCTACAGGCATGCAAGTTCTTCCATACAAGTGCGTTATGGCCTTAAAAAATCTGGTCTTATTCTGTGTACCCTTTCTTCTGAGGAATTCAAGAGGACACGTCGTTCTCCCTGTTCTTAAAAATAATAATAATAATACCCTGTTCCCCTGAAAATAAGACCTCCCTGGATAATAAGCCCAATCGGGTTTTTGAGCGCATGCGCTAAAATAAGCCCCCCCCCAAAAAAAATATTGCAATGCGGTAGCAGCCAGGAGGTGACCACACTCACCGCCTCCTGCACCTCAAAGATAATAAGACCTCCCCGAAAATAAGGCCAAGTTCTTATTTCGGGGGTCAAAAGAAAATAAGACCCTGTCTTATTTTTTGGGGGAAACACGATAATAACAACAACAACTTTAAATAGTTTAAATAGTTCCTTGCAGCAACTATCTCTCTTTAAACCACGGAATCCGTTCAGTTGGAGGGACAATTTCTTCTGATTATGAGACAGTGAATAGCTGCAGCAGGCATTTGGGGGGGGGAGATTTGGGGGGGGGGGAAGCGATGATTCTGTGTTCATAAAAGGAGACCTGGAAAGACCCAAGTAATTCGGGGGTAGGGGGTTGTGTGTCCAAGAACAGACTCTTGACTTGACTATTTTAAAAGGGGACAGAGCGAAGAAGGAAATACTAGGGGAAGGAGGCCGTTTCAGCCACCCTCCCCTAAAGGTTTTTAACTCTTCCTTTTCCGTGCGTGCTTCCCCCCATCCCCGTCTAATTTGAAGAGCTCAGTGCCCAGGGCCGGCTCTATCATCAAGCAGATCGAAGCCATGCCCTTAACGTGCTTATATGCTGAGAGGGAGCAGCGGCCTTGGAGGGGAGCCCTGCTCCACATCTGTCTCTGGGAGGGGTGGGCTGGGATGCACCATCCCGGGCCCCCGCCTGGAAGGCTGACTCAGTTGCAGCCGACTTTCTCTAGATAAGGTAGCCTGGGGGAAGAGCCCCGCATCGGAAGATCTGACCAGTGATTGGCTACTGCACAGAATGGAACTTACCATATTTTTCGGAGTATAAGACGCACTTTCCTCCCCTAAAAAAGCGTGGAAATGTCGGTGCATCTTATACACCAAATACAGCCATTTTTGGCCTCCTGAAGCCCTGCTCCCTGTTTTTGCAAAAAAGGGGGGGGGCGTTTTTTTGCAAAAACGGAGGCGTTTTTTGCAAAAACGGCGGTGTTTTTGCCTCCCCTCGGCCCTCCTGAAGCCTTCTGAGTGCTGCTGGGCGCTGAGGGGAGCCAAAAACTTTTTTTTTGTTACTTAACCACTTTGAAATCTTGGTGTGTCTTACACACCGATGCGTCTTATAGTCTGGAAAGTACAGTTCTAGTCTCGGCAGGGGAAATCCACAGCCAGGCTGGAGGAATGCCATTCTTTCTAGATAATTCCAGAGAGAGAGAGAGGGAGACAACATTGCAGTTTCTCAGGGACCAGACCATTTTGGGTCCTATTTCCCCTAACCCGGGGGTGTCAAACTCACGGCCCATGGCCGCAATGTGGTCGGATACAGCCCACGGGGCCGTCCTGGTCTATCTACCCAATGCGAGGAGGAAAGATCGGGCCGGCGTGGCTTCGGCCCAATCTACCCAGTGCAAAGAGGAAACGTGCCAGCAGTTTGAGGAGAGGCGTCAAGCTGGCCACGCCCACCCAGTCAGCCACAGCCCTGATGACGGCCCTCCAGGAAATCAAGTTTGACACCCCTGCCCTAGCCTGTTTTGTTTTGTTTTTGTTTTGTTTTTTTGTTTTGTTTTTTTGTTTTGTTTTTTTGTTTTGTTTTTGTTTTGTTTTGTTCTGTTTTTTCTGGCTCACATTGGTGTTTTTCTGCAAGCTGCATGGAGCAGCCTATGGCAAAGGCATCTATCTGAGCCCCATCTCCAGTATTTCCTTTGGATACTCAGGTAAGCGGCTCTCCCGTCGTCCCCTCCATCTGTCAGTGCACCTCATGTCCTGCACATGCGCTTGCCTTGCATCCAAGAGCCGCTCTCACCCCTCTCCCCTCCCTCCCCTCCCCACCCCCCCTGTGTTCTTCATCCACATGCTCCCAAGGGCGGGGAAGGGACCATTCACGCCACGCATCTGGGGTCGATTCCTTTGGCGGGCATCTCGAGCGTCTCGAACTGGGGGTGGCAGCCGGTACTAACCTTGGCTCTATCTTCTCCTCCTCCCCCCACTCTCTCTTTTGTGTTGGGGAGCCTGACCCCCCCCCCCAATAGGGCTCTCTGTCCTTCTGAAAAGGTTGAGAAGGATTTCCCTCCGCTGTGGCCTGAGACGGTTGCGTTCGCGCGGAGCAGGTTGCTAGCTTGAGACCATCGGGAGGGGTGGGTTTTCTGCCGTGTTGCCGCAACGGCTTGTCATGAAGTTGGGGATACGGCGTGGATTGGCGTAAAGCTTGTTTGAAGACGGCCAGTAAACGTCCCAAGTAACCCAGGTGCACAATCGGGACAGGTGTGATCCCTGTCACAGTTGCATCATGCACCCGGGGACCGCCTTAATGTGCACGTTTGCCACAGAGACTTTATTTTTCAAGTGAGACGCGGTTGGCCTTTGACTCTCCTAGAACTTCCTGCTTTTTACCGTTTCTATTCTGCTGGCTGCCAGGAGGTCGTCTCCAGCTTCCTGAAATCGATGTCCTATAGATAGGTTGGGTTCCCCCAAACTCTTCCCTCCGCAACTGAGAGAAACGCATTTGGAATGCAGTTAACGGAACAAGAACAGGAGGGAAAAGCTGGGGTTGACCTCATGCTCCTTTGTTTTATCCTCCGATTTATTTATTTATTTAAAAATTAAGAATAGTTGAGTTGAGTTGAGTTTGAGTTGAGTTTATTATATTTCTATGCCACCCTATTCCCCGAAGGGGACTCAGGGCGGCTCACAACCAAGTCAGGGGGGGGGGGGTACAAATAAGAAAAGAAAACGAACAAAACAATACCACAATTTAAAACACTCAACAACCATACCATTCGAGGGGGGACAAAAAACTCATTAGCCCCAGGCCTGTCGGAAAAGCCAGGTTTTAAGGGCTTTGCAGAAGGCCTGGAGGGTGGTGAGGGTCCGAATCTCCACGGGGAGCTCGTTCCAAAGGGCCGGGGCAGCCACAGAGAAGGCCCTCCTCCGGGTGGTCGCCAGTCGGCATTGGCCAGTAGATGGAATTCGGAGGAGGCCTAATCTGTGGGATCTAATCGGCCTATTGGAGGTAATAGACGCGATAACCTCCTCCTTCTGTGGGCTGGCTCTTGAAGCAGAGGGATGAAAATTGAAAAACACCGACTGTGACAGTGTCACAAAGTCCTTTTAATTATTTTTATTTTTTAAAATGCCCTTCATCCTCCCAAGAATGGAGACCTACAGATAGATATCTTCTGCTTTTTGTTTCACAGCAATGACATGATGTGGTTCTGGAGTGAGGAGGTGAGGGGCTCAAAGGGTTGCAGGTGGCAACGTGTTAAATTAATTTTTAACCTTTTTTTTGTAGCTGAATATAATATATAATATATACTATAGTGTAGTATATACTATAGTATGGCATATACTATATACTATGTACGAGAATAGAGTAGAGTACAGCCTTTATTGTCATTGTACATCATGTATACAACAAAATTGGTTTTAGCCTCACTGGTGAAATCCATGACAACAAATACAAACAACATAAATAGCATAAAGAATAATCGCTATGCAAGTAATTAGGAGAAAAAGAAAAAGCTAGTCATTTGTTTCCCCGTGTGTGTGTGGAGTGATTGTGGTTGTGTTTAAAACTGACAGCCCAAGGATAGAAACTATTTTTAAACCTATTTAAGCTATGCTTCGTTGTCTTCTGCCCGATGTTAGAGGTGCAAAATACACGCTGCGTGAACTCATCTTGTTGATTAGTTTTAAAGTTTAATGTATTGTGCAAAGCCTGAACAAGGGTTAATTCGGTAACCAGGTTACATATGCTTGATGAATGCAGACTTTGAGGTCTCTTCCTGAGTAGGAATTGAAGAAGGCAGTTGGGTACCAACCAGGCATCAAATGAATGTTTAGACCAGAGGTCCCCAAACTTGGCAACTTTTAAGACTTGTGGACCTCAACTCCCAGAATTCTCCAGCCAGCAAACTTGGCTGGAGAATTCTGGGAGTTGAAGTCCACAAGTCTTAAAGTTGCCAAGTTTGAAGACCTCTGGTTTAGACCTTGCCTTACAACTTAAGTTGAGAATAGTTGCGATGAACCTGTTTCTTGGTGGCCATTTATGATGTCTTTTGTTTTCTAAAAATCTGAAGTCTTTCTGAGATACAAAATATATCCGTGAGGCTGGGGTTTAGCTTTGCAGCGTGTTATCTTCGAGCTCATGTTCTTTTAATGGAAGGATTAAAAGAAGAAAAAAAAAGGGGGGGGGGAAACTTGGCAGGCAGCAAGGAATCTGTTGCGAAGCCACATGTGAGATCAAGGGCGCTTGACTCACTGCTCTCTTGATATGTGGGATCACTTTTGATCATGTTCACTGTTTGCATCACTCTGCTCTCCACAAAGCTCGCATGAGTGCTAGGACAGGGATAGCGAACCTTTTCAGCACCAAGTGCCAAATAGGTCCTGCGGAAATGTCGCGCTCGCACACACATGCTCAACGGGGCTGTGCTCCGGAAAAGCCAAAGTCCCAAGTTCTAGCGTGCATGTGCACCCGATGATCAGCTGGCTCTGCACATACGCACAGTCCGGTTTTCGGCACTGCTGCACGCGTGAGGGATAGCTGATCGTCGTCCGTGCGTGCGTGCCCGAAACACGGAAGACAAACAGGCAAGGCCGCATGTGCCGGGCAACATGGCTTCGCATGCCACTTCGGGCACGCGTGCCATAGGTTGGCCATCACGGGGCTAGGAGAACAACCGAATCCTGGCGTTTCCCCATGGCGGCTTCTTCTTACCCCCTTTATTGTCCCATGCAGGGATGGGGAAAGGGCAGCACCGGATGCCCTCCAAGGATGAGCTGGTTCAGAGGTACAACAGAATGAACACGATTCCCCAGGTAACGGATTGCCCAGGTAACGGATTGCCGTTATGCTGATCTTTGGATCTGCCGTGGACCTGCCACATTGAGTGTCCTAAGCAAATGTAGGAGGAGACCTGGCCGAGTCCAAAGGAGGGGGCCAGCCAAATCACCAGCCCCTTCAGGCCCACAAGAGATCTTAAGTCCAGCCCACCTTGAATTCCGTTGAGTTCTCTACCGCCAATATGCTTTGACCGTTAGTAGGTCAGATTCTTGTAGAGAACTTAAGCTTGCAAATCAAACCCTTCTATTTGTTTGAACCGCCTGGATTTCCCGATTTCCCACGCTCTCTCCTCATTGCACGTTTGTTGTGATGGAGACGCCCATTTCTTTAGAGAGAGCACCTGTGGGGGCTCAGGGACAGGCACTCAAGGAGGGCAGGGTGAGGAAATTGGGGGCAAGGCCCAAGCAAGGTGGGGGAGGGGGGGCTGATTTCTGGATCTCTGCTCTCGTCCCCAGACGCGATCCATCCAGTCCAGATTCCTGCAGAGTCGCAATCTGAACTGCATCGCACTTTGTGAAGGTGAGTTCACTCCTGTGAGATCATCATGCCTCTCCACTCACACACCGCGGTCAACTGACTTCCTTGTTCGCGCAAATGCTAATCGATGGGATTATTCGCAGAAAGAAAAGAGGTGGAAAAAAATCTTGTCCATGGAGATTCTCAATCATCAGACAACAAGGCAACGGAGCTTTCTTGGGGGAGTTTCCCCCCCCCCCTTGAAAACATTTCGCTTCTCATCCAATGAGCTTCTTCAGTTCTTTTCAAGGGAAATACCAAGGAAGTCCAGTTGTCTTTGGAAAAAATAACCTTTGGGGCATCATGCAGGCTTTGCTGAGTTAATCTGAAGTCCCAATTATTCCAGCAGTCCATTATAACAGTGGGCAGGTCATAGAGCCAAGGTGGCACAGTGGTTAGAGTGCAGTACTGCGGGCTACTTCAGCTGACTGCTAGCTGCAGTTCGGCAGTTCAAATCTCACCTGCTCAAAAGTTGACTCAGCCTTGCATCCTTGTGGGTAAAATGAGGACCCAAATTGTAGGGGGCAAGAGGCTGACTCTGTAAACCGCTTAGAGAGGGCTGTAAAAGCACTGTGAAGCAGTATATAAGTCTTCAGTGCTATTGTTAGGTGGGAAGGAAGGAAGGATCATAATGGCGCAGTGCTTAGAATGCAGTATTGCAGGTAAACTCTGCCCACAACCTGGAGTTCGATCCTGACCCGCTCAAGGTCGACTCAGCCTTCCATCCTTCTGAGGTCACTAAAATGAGGACCCAGATTCTTGGGGGAAATACGCTGACTGCAAACCACTTAGAGAGGGCTGTTAAGCATTATGAAGTGGTATATAAGTCTCAGTGCTATTGCTAAGTGGGAGGGAAGGAAGGAAGGACGGACCATGATGGCACAGTGCTTAGAATGCTGTATTGCAGGCAAACTGCCCACAGCCTGGAGTTTGATCCTGAATGGCTCAAGGTTGACTTGGTCTTCCATCCTTCGGAGGTGGGTGAAATGAGGACCCAGATTGTTGGGGGAAAATATGCTGACTCTGTAAACTGCTTAAACAGGGCTCTTAAGCATTATGAAGCGGTATATAAGTCTATTGCTAAGTGGGAAGGAGGGAGGGAAGGAAGGAAGGAAGGGGGGATCATAATGGCACAGTGCTTAGAATGCAGTATTGGAGGTAAACTCTGCCCACAGCCTGGAGTTCGATCCTGACTGGCTCAAGGTCGACTCAGCCTTCCATCCTTCCGAGCTGGGTAAAATGAGGACCCAGATTGTTGGGGGAAAATATGCTGACTCTGTAAACTGCTTAGAGAGGGCTGTAAAAGCACCGTGAAGCGGTATACAAGTCTTAAGTGCGATTCCTACCCCGATTCCACAAAGGGGCCAACGGTTGCGAGCATTGTCAACTTCTCCCTGCTCCCTTGTTGAACCCACCTTCTTCCCTTGCAGTGATCACATCAAAGGATCTCCAGAAGCATGGCAACATCTGGGTTTGTCCTGTCTCCGACCACGTCTGCACTCGCTTTTTCTTTGTGTGAGTAAAAGCTCGGTCTCCTTAACCACGTGGGAGGAGGGCCCACTCTCTCTCTCTCTCCCTCCCTCCCTCCCTCCCTCCCTCCCTCCCTCCGTGGGATGGCTCGGGAGCCCAGATCCCCAGCAGCGGGCTTGATGGGAAGGCGGGAAAACCTCCCCTCCCCGAAAAGAGACCGTTTCATAGTTCTCTCCCCCCACCCCTCCCGCCAATCCTCACAGGTACGAAGACGGCCAAGTCGGGGACGCCAACATCAATACTCAGGACCCTAAAATTCAGAAGGAGATCATGCGTGTAATCGGCACTCAGGTCTATACAAACTGAGGGGGTGGAGGAGCCCCTCCCTTCAGACTGTGCTGGCGCTGTCCCCGGGGGGCAGGAAAAGGGACCGTTGTTGGAGACCATAAAGGGACTCTGCCCGGCTGAAGACCGAGACCCAGCGGAGGGAGCAACCACTGACAACGCCTGGACTGCGGATGCCGGGAGCGGAGGGGTGTGGTGGGAGGGAACGGACGGACGACAGCCCTGGAGGGGGGAAGCGCGGCAGCTCCATCCTCCCCGTCCGTAGAGTTGCGTGGGAGGAACCCGGACCAATTCCTGCGAACGGAATGGTTGAAGAGTTTGCATGCCCACGTTGGCGGCGTCGGCGGCGTTTTGAACCGCGAAAACGAGCAAAAAAACGAAACCACCCCACACCCCACAATGATACAGAGCCCCGGAGAGAGAGGGAGAGAGAGAGAGAGTGTACGCACGCGTGCAAGCAAGCGGTTTTAGCTTATTAAAATTCTCTTGGAAAAAAAAGAAGCAATGCTCGGTGTCACCTGCGCCCGTCCTTTTTCAAAAGCCGCCAACAGATGTTGCGGTTTTTTCCTCGTTTGTTTATGCAGAACGGCGCCGCACTTCCCTTTGCACGCTCTTTCTCCGTCTGTGTGTGTGTCTGTGTGTGTGTGTGTGTGTGTAATAGGTTTAACAGATTACAGTTGGAAGGGATCTTATAGGTCATCTAGTCCAGCCCCCCCCCCCCCATCTTCCCAAGCTGGAGACCCTACACCATTTCTGACAGATAGGCAGTCCAGCCTCTTCTTGAAAGCCTCCAGGGATGAAGCTCCCACAACTTCTGAATAACGGAATAATATCAGAGTTGGAAGGAACCTTCGAGGTCATCTAGTCCAACCCTCGCTCAAGCAGGAGACCCTATGCCACTTCTGACAAATGCAGTCCAGTCTCTTCTTGAAGGCTTCCAGAGATGACGCTCCCACAACTTCTGAATAACAGAATAATATCAAGAGTTGGAAGGGACCTTGTAGGTCATCTAGTCCAACCCCCCCCTCCCACCCAAGCAGGAGACCTTACACGATTTCTGACAGATAGGCAGTCCAGCCTCTTCTTGAAAGCCTCCAGGGATGAAGCTCCCACAACTTCTGAAGGCAACTCCTGTTCCATTGAATACAGAATACCAGAGTTGGAAGGGACTTTGTAGGTCATCTAGTCCAACCCCCCTCCCACCCAAGCAGGAGACCCTACACCATTTCTGACAGATAGGCAGTCCAGCCTCTTCTTGAAAGCCTCCAGGGATGAAGCCTCCACAACTTCCGAAGGCAACTTCTGTTCCATGGGTTGATTGTTCTCCTTGTCAGAAAATTCCTTATTTCTAGGTTGAATCTCTCCTTGTTCAGTTTCTATCGTCTGGCCTTGGGAAATAGCTTGACCCCCCCGCCTCCTCTCTGTGGCAGCCCCTCAAATATTGGAAGATGCTCTCCTGTCTCCCCTGGTCCTTCTCTTCCCTAGATAGCCATGCCCAGTTCCTGCAACTGTCCATCATATGTTTTAGCCTCCAGTCTCCTCATCCTGGTTACTCTTCTCTGCACTCTTTCCAGAGTCTCCACGTATTTTTTATAGTGTAATGACCAAATAGCTTGACCCTTCCTCTCTGTGGCAGCCCCTCAAATATTGGAAGATGCTCTCCTGTCTCCTCTGGTCCTTCTCTTCCCTAGACTAGCCCTGCCCAGTTCCTGCAACCGTCCATCGTATGTTTTAGCCTCCAGTCCCCTCATCATCCTGGTTGCTCTTCTCTGCACTCTTTCCAGAGTCTCAACATCTTTTTTATAGTGGTGTGACCATAACGGGATGCAGTACTCTAGGTGTGGCCTTACTAGGGTTTTATAAGAGTGGTACTAGGTGTTTTTGTGGTTGTTGCAATTGTACTCTCAGCCCTTCGAACAATCCGGTTTTTCATTCAGATTTAAGATTTAGGATATACCAAGATCTGGATTCCTGTTGTTCTCCACTTTTATCAGAGTGCGTGAAAAAAAGGACTCTATTCACATATATTCCTCCTCCCCCTATAGAAATCTACCTCCCTCTGCCCAGATGGACTGGGGAATCCATCTTTGGGAAACCCAAGGCTGCATTTGACCATTTTGGGGGGGTGGGGGGGGTGGCAGGTTGGAGGGAGGGAAGGAGGAGTGGCCGTATCACATATATTGATGAACCTATCAGTGTGGGAGGTGGGAATCTGGCTGTTTCTGAACTGTGACAACTTGATTTATTTGCTGCAAATGGCAGAAAAAACACGATGGGGTTTCAGCCAACATAATTAGCATGGTTCTTTGGGGCTGCAGGTTGCCCACTTCAGAATCAGAATACTGTTGGAAGGGGCCTTGGAGGTCTTCTAGTCCAGCCCCTGCTCAAGCAGGAAACCCAATGCTATTTCAGACAGTCTCTTCTTAAAAACCTCCAGTGATGAAGCACCGATAACTTCTTCAGGCAAGCAGTTCCACCGGTTAATTGTCCTCCCTGTTAGGAAGTTTCTCCTTCATTCCAGGTTACGTCTCTCCTTGGGTTAGTTTCCATTGTTTCTTGTCCCGCCTTCTGGTGCTTTGGAAAATAAATTAACCCTCTCTTCTTTGTGGCAGCCTCACAAATACCGGAATACTGGTTATCATGTCCCCCCCTGGTCCTTCTTTCCTCTAGACTAGCCAAGCCCAAATCCTGCAACTGTTCTTTGTATGTTTTGGACTTTTGGATGAGGAGAAGATGCCGTTATGGTCCCTGTACCCCTTTGGCTCCTGGATCTTCCCCCTCCCACTTACGATTGCCTGCTGTGCTCTATGCTGTCTTAGGAAGGGCCGATAGGAAAGAAAACGAAAGATGGAAGAGAGATAATTCAGATTTTTCAGGGGAAAAAGTTGTGGTGTTAGGAATTTGGGGGGGGGGTAAGAACCTGGAATCCAGTCCTCATAAGCTAGACCAGTGGTAGTCAACCTGGTCCCTACCTGTAACCCGTCAAAACCGCGCTCGACTAAACCGCGCCTGATTAAACCGCGTAGCTGACGTCATCAACAGGGCGACAACAGCCAGTGCGGAGAGAGAAGGGCGCTTTAAATAGCACTTTGAAAGCAAGCCGATTCAACTTAAGGTAAGGGTTAGCTTTAGGGTTAGCTTTAGGGTTAGGGTTAGGTTAAGGGTTAGGGTTAGGGTTAGGGTTAGGGTTAGGGTTAGGGTTAGGTTAAGGGTTAGGTTTAGGATTAGGTTTAGGATTAGGGTTAGGGTTAGGGTTAGGGATTAATTTTAGGTTAGAATTTACAGCGTGCTTCTGTCTCCGCGCTATTGTCGCCCTGTTGATGACGTCAGTGACGCGATTTAGTCGAGCGCGGTTTTGTGGTGGAACTGTCCCTACCGCCCACTAGTGGGCATTCCAGCTTTCATGGTGGGCGGTACGGGTTTTGTCCGATACTGAAGCACTTTCCTTTTTTCAAATTTAATTGACTTCCCTACTTCATAAAATCACCATTACTGTGGAACCGGTGGGCAGTTAGAAAATTTTACTACTAACAGAGATACAAAAGTGGGCGGTAGGTATAAAAAGGTTGACTACCCCTGCCCTAGACAGACCCTGGAGCAAAAAATAAAAAATAAATAAGGGACAAAGTTGACGTCAAGCAGAAGAGGTTCTAGACCAGCGTTCCTCAACCCGGGCTACTTTTAAGACGAGTGGACTTCCGCTCCCAGAATGTTGGCTGGGGATATTCTGGGAGTGGAAGTCCACTGTGGTCCAGATTGAGGAAGACCGGCCTACACAATATTTCATCTGGGAGACTACCAGTGTTCCAAACTCTGGTCCAGTGTGTGCTTATCAGATAATAATATCTAGGAATGGATCCTCCTCCTTTCCCGTGAATTGCTGTTGATGAAGAGGTGCATTTCGGATTCTTAACACCTGGTCAGATTGTGGCCTCACCTCCTTGCTTCCTTTGGGGCTAGGGAAGTTTCTGTCTTGGGCTCAAAACAGAGGCTCTTGCGGACAAATTATCCACCCAAAAGCCTATTTATGATCCTGTGGAGCCAGGAGATTCCTATTTCTCAAAGATTCAGGGGTTGCCAAATTTCGGACTTCAAGGAACCATTAAATTTGTAATTTTAAATCCCGCAGACCACTAATATGAATTAGTGTCGGGATGGGGTCCTTCAGGCGCTTAGTTTGGCCGCCTGTTAGCGGAGAGAAGCACCTGGGGTCACCCCTGGGTTTGCTGTCCGCTGCAGCTAGGAATCTCAAATACAGCCAAGAATGAATGTTTGCTTTGATCAGCCCCCTGCAAACTTTACTTTTGAGGAACCCGTCCGAAGTTTCGTGCGCCACTCACTGAAGCGCCAGGACTCCCAGGGAGGGAGGAGAAGGGCTGGGGCTACTAAACAGGCAGCTGAACTAAGTGCCTGAAGGACCCCACTCCCAAATCGCATCAGTGAATGGGAGTAATTGCTTTGGTGGGCCTTATCCGGCCCAGGGGCCGTAATTTGAGGATCCCTGATATAAAGGTAAAGGTTCCCCTCACACATACGTGCTAGTCGTTCCCGACTCTAGGGGGCGGTGCTCATCTCTTCAAAGCCGAAGAGCCAGCGCTGTCCGAAGACATCTCCGTGGTCATGTGGCCGGCATGACTCAACACCAAAGGTGCATAGAACGCTGTTCCCTTCCCACCCATTTTTCTACTTGCATTTTTTACGTGCTTTCGAACTGCTAGGTCGGCAGAAGCTGGGACAAGTCACGGGAGCTCACTCCGTTACGCAGCGCTAGGGATTCGAACCGCCGAACTGCTAACCTTTCTGATCAACAAGCTCAGCGTCTTAGCCACCTTATCCCTGATTTAGTGCAATATAAAAAATGCAAAAGGTTTTTCTGCAGACCACCAAAATTTTCTGGCGGACCACCAGTTGGTGACCGCTGCCAAGGTTCAACTGGGCTTTGCTGAAGAATTTAGCAATAGCAATAGCAGTTAGACTTATATACCGCTTCATAGGGCTTTCAGCCCTCTCTAAGCGGTTTACAGAGTCAGTATATCGCCCCCACAGTCTGGGTCCTCATTTCCCCCACTTTGGAAGGATGGAAGGCTGAGTCAACCTTGAGCCGGTGAGATTTGAACAGCCGAACTGCAGATAACAAGTCAGCTGAAGTGGCCTGCAGTACTGCACCCTAACCACTGCGCCACCTCGGCTCTTTCCCAGAGACTGGGAAGAGGAAGCATGAAGACGAGCCAATTGAAGTTTTTAGTGCTGTGTCGCCCAGCAAGAATACTCACGCAAGCCATCCGCTCAAATTCCCACTGGACTGTGCTTTATTTCAGTCTAAGCAGAATATCATTTTTAAACTACAGAGCTACAGAGATCACAACGCCCATTTGTCTGTCTTTATTATTTATACTACAAGGAAATCATAAGAAAGACCAATCGAAAAGAATTCGTATAATCCACTGGAATGCCAAAAAAATGCTCCCCACCGTTGGGAGGCAGTGTGTTCCTTTGTAGGATGGAAACCGAAAGCTCATGAGTTGTGTGTTTGTGTGCTTGGGGGGGGGGGGGGGAATGGGAATGGAGGGGTGGGGGAGATGGCCTAAAGAAAGCTCCTCTTCCCAAAATTCAGGAGTGGGGGGGGGAGAGGAAGGGCAGAAAAAGAGACTTAAGATTGGGAGCATTGCCCTTCAGAGAAACAAACTAGGGACAAACTATCATTGACCTTCAATGAGACATCAGTCTGGTTATGTAGGATGAGAATTCCATAGCCAAAGATCTTATTTAAAGGAATAACCAACTACTGGGGTGGGGAATCTCACCAGTAGACTATGAATGAGGAGGACCTTCACTTGGCTGTTTTATCAACTCTCATTTCATTCAGATTTCCCCATCGTGGAGATATTTTGAATTTCTACCAGCTACTAAGCAGGTACCACCTTGGGGAATGATGACTTAATTTTTTCCCCCCATTTTCCTTACATCCCTTTCTTACCTCCCCAAAACCTCCCCATTTCCTGCATATAATTCCTGCCCACCTTAACATTTTAGGAAGTGGGGAATAGTGGTTGACCTCTTCCTGTTGCTGACATTTTTTTAAAAATCTTGGTGGGGCTGAAAGAAAACAATACGATTAAGCAAGACGGGATGCGGAAGAGCATGAGAGGAAGTGAGTGGAGTGCGTGGGGGTGTGTGTGTGTGATTTTTATTGAAATCCCATGTGCCCACTCGAGTTGGCAGCTTTCAAATAACCCCGATTTTTTTGGGGGGAGGGGAAACAATGCAGGAGGTACAGATTTTCTTCAAAGGTTTTTGACTCAGCAATATCACCGCATTTACAACCAATTTTTTCCACTCCCCTGTGCTTGTAATCTGGATGGAAAAACCGATGGTCATCCGAGGACTTTGGGGGAGAAAAGAATAGAAAATATCTTGCATACAGAAAGCCAAATTTACAATTCATACCATGATCTTGCTATAAAGGAACAACAATTGTGGAAAGTTTGTTTGAAACGGATCATTTCCCCCTCCCCCCACAACACAGTCCTTTGCATAAACTGACCACTTTGGTGGTGGTGGTGGTGGCCTTCAAACATCATATTAAAAACCGTGGCCTCTTTCCCCACGCCCTCTGTTGATGGGCTAAATTCTAGACGCACCGATTTGTCACAATGAAAAGAAGACCTCTTCCCTCTTGAGAGGTGCATAGACACATGGGTGTTGGTCATCGCTACATCCCCCATCCATTTGGTGGTCAAGAAAGATTACGGCTATATTTGGCATAGACTTCATCCCTTGGGTCCTCATGACTTCCAAGTGTGGCCAAAACCAAGGAAGATGTTTCAAAGGGGCAGGGGAGAATTGTAGGCCTTGACCCATTGATTCCTAAAATGATGTAACAAACGCGAGCATTCCAGATCTGGTTTTGTACCCCATGTAGGGAAAGTGGTGGCTCTCTGGAAAGCTTTAATCTTTGATCCAATAGATCTTTTAACTCCAGCTATATGGAGGATGTCTTTTACTGAAGAAACCAGAAGGAAAGATTTAATTTTACGGCGCTTATGATGGGTATTGAGCAAAGTACGTTTTAATAGACCTACTATTTAAGTTGCAAGGACAAGTTTTGCTAGAATTCATACTTGATCCCATCGGAATTCACTGCATAGCCTAATTATCCCTCACGTTCCAAAACATTTTGTTTTCATGGATATTCCTTTACAGTATCCCTTATACGTTTGTTTGTTTTTTAAAAAAACCCTTTTTTAAAGTCACCTTCTTCAAAAACCGTCACGCTTTCTAGGAAACGACGAGTAAACAAAAATCTTCGGCAAGGACTTGGCTACACACACACAAAAAAAGGAGGATGTATCGGAGGTAGCTTTGCAGTAAGACCCACTGCCCCGCTCTGCGTCCCATCTAATGTCTAGACCATAATAGCAAAAACATAGCCCTTAAAAGATGTAAGCGGTTTGTGCTTTATGGCAGTAGTGGGCAACCGTTTTTCGGTGGGATAAGTCTGTGCCTTGAGTCCTCACTTCCGGATAAAGGTTTGGCTAATTGACCAGGCTGATCCAGTCAGCCATTAGTCTGGGTAAGGAGAGGAGGACCCTCATATCTGGATGGAAAAATGGCAGGCCAGCTCTTTCCTTGTCTTGAAAAAAAAAAAAAAGTCTTCGAAATGAAGCTTAGAAATGAATACCATGTTTCCCCAAAAATAAGACAGGGTCTTATTTTCTTTTGATTTCAACCCACCCCAAAAATAAGCCTTATTTTCAGGGAGGTCTTATTATTTTTGAGGTGCAGGAGGCGGTAAGCGTGGTCACCTCATTGCTGCTGCGCTGCAATATTTTCAGGGGAGGGTTTATTTCAGCGCATGCGCTCAAAAGCCTAATTGGTCTTATTATCCGGGGAGGTCTTATTTTGGGGGAAAACAGGGTAGTTACAACAGGATCAACAACAATGTTTCCTATCACTCCCTTCCTCAAGATGGTTGTGGGATGATGGGAAGTAAAACTCGAGGCAGAATCCACAGACAAGCTCACACCCCCTCCCCACGCTTTTGCGGGGAGGGCTACTCTATGACTTCACCTCCTTCCAGGGAGAGTTAAACCCCTTCATGAACCCTGTCGCCTTTTTTCCCCAGGACACAGCTAATCCCATCTTCCCCACGTCCACCAGTACCACAGACCCACAGTTGACCAGGTTGTGGTGGCACACACGGAGTAGGGCCATTGGCCCAGTTCCCCCCCTGTCGTGTGCTTTGCAATGCTTTCGAAGGCGTCAAGCCGAAATGAAGCATTATATCGCGATTTTGCGGGTGCAATTTCTATGGTTTAGCATTAAAAAAAAATTAAAATAAGGAGGTGGAGGCCACCTCTGACCCACACGCCATACCACTCATTGCTCCCTCTGGAGTTATGCACACTGGGGGTTGAGCCAACAGAATGGATAGCATTCTTTTACACTCTTCGGATGTGCGTGGACTTAAAATTCCAGAATGGTCAGAGTGGCATCACCGCTGCTGAAAACTCTTGAATTTGAAAGTCAATCCATCTAGAAGAAGGGCTCTCCATCTTTGGCAACTTTTAACCCTTGTGGACTCCCAGAATTTCTGGTTGAGGGATTCCGGGAATTGAAGTCCACAAGCTTTAACAGTTGCCAAAGTTGAAGGCCCCTTAACCTAGATGGGTCCCTATGTTTCAGAAGGTCCTTAAATCAGAAATAACAAGGAGATACCACAATATGTTCGCTTTCTTCCATTTTATATACAGAACTGGACACATTCAGGCTTTGGCACTTTTGAGTTGTCTGCCTTCACCTCAATACCCTGCAAGGATGTTCGTTTCCACCCATCCCTGGACTTCTTTTTTTTTTTTTTTACTAAAACTAAAAGGAATGTTATTTACATTAAAAAAAAAAAACGCTTTGCTGTAAGGCAAAACTCGGATCCCTTCATTCTGACAAGGCTTAGGGAGCTGACAAAATCAGAGGTATCAATCTTTCTCCTTGTCCTTGGTCATCAGTGTTTAAAGGTATTCAAGCAGCGATAGAGAATGGGTACAGTAAATAGCAACCCGCAACATTAGCAACGGCACAATATGGGCATCGGTGGTGGGATTCAAATAATTGAACAACCGGTTCTCTGCCCTAATGATCAGCTGGGTGGGTGTGGCCCGGTGGTCATGTGACCGGGTGGGAGTGGCCAACTCAACGTTACTCCCGTCGATGAGCGCTTCGCCTTAGCTGTTACAATGTAATCAGGGTTAACAGGAGAGGCAGTTTCTGTAAGCAAGGCAGTAAAAATTAAGCTAGAAACAACACCAGAATGTTTCCTTCCTGCCTCCCTTACAAGATTAGCCCTGCAAAGTGGGGAGGGGGGGAAACCAAAATGAGATTTCTTCCAACAACCGGTTCTCCGAAGTGCTTAGAAAGTTAACAACCGGTTGTCCCGAATAAGGTGCGAACCGGCTGAATCCCACCACTGGATGTGCATCCAACATATTCCACCGTTTAGTGTTCACATTTTCCTGATCAAATATCTGGGAGGAAAAAGAAATGGTTGGCAAAGAAGGGATATTACTGGAAGTAGCATGCATCGTTCTGTGCTTTTAATATAATGGAGAAAAATATATATATATGACAGATTTCCTTGACAGGTTTTCTTGAAGAGCCCTTCAACGTTGTCCTTCCCCACCCTCCTTGACCTTGGCCAAAACAAATCAAGCATGACAAAGGACAGATTTTCTTGTAACACACCAGTTACCCTTTACAGAGGCCTATCCGGCAGAGACTAACCAGGACTGTCCATAAATCTAACGTACAGATTTGTCTTTATAGATATAACATGGTCTTCTTTTTTTGTGAATGTATCTGGAAAAACTGTAGAGTGGAGCTTTGGATGGCTTTGGAGAAAAGCTGGCCTTGAAAGAAGCCTCTCTAGCCTCCCTTGTCTATGATCAGCATGCCTACCAGATTTCTTACCAGCGTTGTAACAACCACAGGCTGCTATTTAGGTGGTGGGTGGCAAGATAGCGGATGAGATGGATAAGACTGAAAGGCTAAGGAGAGTTTGCGTTGGAACAACTTCCCCTTCCTAGCTCTCTCTCGACTCTCTCTAAGTTGAGGAAAGCATCCGCAGGGATTTCTGAGTTATCACAACCATATTTGGAATCCTGCATCCAATTCATGATGCCAAAAAATAATAACAGATACAGAAAGAATGCATAGAAATGCACCAAAGAGGATCAGGGGCATGGAGGCTACATCATACGATGGACAAGCGAAGGGGTGATATGCTAGCAGTGGTCAATCTAGTCTACAAAGCACCAGCGGGCAGGACAAGAAGCAAAGAGTGGAGAGATGCAATCTAGAACTAAGGAGGCCGTTCCTGACAGTGAGGACAATTAATCAATGGAATGGCTTACGTCCAGAAGTTGTGGATGCTTCATTGTGGGAGGTTTTCAACAACAAGAGTCTGGACAGCTATTTGTCCAGAATGGTATAGGGTCTCTTGCTTGAACAGAGGATTGGACTATAGGGCCTTCAAGCTTCCTTCCAGCCCGAAGATTCTACGTTCTATACCTCTGAACAAACAATTATGAAGAGAGAGCCATGAACAAACATGAGTTTAGCAGGGTCTATCACCCTCAGATGAGCAGGGTTGCAGAAGAAGGAGCAAGGACGTGTCCTTCAAGAGGCCCAATGGTTGGTTCAAAAGAAGACAGAGAAACACTGGCCTGGAACACTGAAGAAAGTGAAAGGCCCCCACAGCACTAAAAGCTTCCATGAATCCCCTGGGATGAGTAAAACTGCAAACCCTCGGCCTCCATTCCCTGCAGGGAACGATCGGTTCCATGTTAAGAGCTTGGAGAAAAAGAGCCATCTCAATGAATACCTTCTCTCAAGTCCCGGCCTTGTGATGAAGATAGGCAATGAACTGTCTCACAAGTGGGTTGTCCATTGTCTTTTCCACACTGCCTAGTCTCCTACGCGAATGAGAGATTTTGGATGACGGTTCAGTGAACAAGAGACCTTCAGCACGTGATGATGGCTTCTTTGCTTGTGTTCAATGGCCTACTCTTTGGGTTGGCCAAAGAAAGCTTTGGAAATGAAACATGGGGTCCTAGTAGGTGAAGGAAGAAGCTGAGAGATGTATTCAGAAGATGATTATGTCCATCCCTTTCCTACAGCACAATTTCCTACCATGTAATGTTCTTGGTGTTCTCTGAACTTGGAGATGTTTCATTTCCCAGCTAAGTATTTCCTACCCTTCAGAAGTGAGGAATGGTTTAAAACTGGCCGTCAAAGACCAAAATGAAGTCCTCCATCTACTGCCAGCTATCTATTCTAAGTTTCTGTCGTTACTCCAAGCGTCCTCCCTCAAGTCACGTGCCCAAGGCTTGCCGACAAAAAACAGCAAGGAAAGTTGCATCCGTTGAAAGTGTCTTGCAAGGTTGAGCCTCACAGGTCTTCTTCAAGGTGGATAGAAGTAGTTGTAGGGGAAACAAGCCCCTCACCCCACCCCAAACGTGGCATTCTCCAGCCTGACGATTGGCTCTGGATTCTAGCAACTGTCACCAGCTTTGGGGAAGCTACCTCAAGAAATGATGAAGAGAGATCAGCAGATGAAGGGAATATGGGCAAAATTAAACCACCACGTTGACTTTGGTCTTGGTCCAAAGTCCAGCCAGCTCTTCATTCCAAGCAAGTCTTACCAGTCAAGCTATTCTCAAAGGTGAGTTTCTCGGGCTTTTCGTTGGCTCAACCTGGCATCTCATCCCATTCACTTAAAAAAAAAAACCTACACATTTCCCATGAACCTTAAGCAACCCCCCTCCCCAAAATCCTACCTCCCCCCTGCCCAATATGAGATAACTCCACCCAGTTTTCCATGTCTCCAAAGGAATGCTACTGATAGATATCCTGGCCATTCAAAAAACTTGCCCTGCCCTGGTACAGTGGATCCCAAGAAATGAGCCGATATGGAGATCCAGTTGCAAGCAGATCCCACTTTCTTATTTCTCCAGGATCCCCTGACACCTGCTTTTCAAAGGAGCAGCCCCCTTTCACACCTGAGGCTTCAGGGTATATGTCTGACCACCCGTTCTTCGTTGCCAGCGGGGCAAAAACCTGCATTTCAACCACCTACCCTGCTATGAATGAATAAGAGCATCGATGCCACTCCCGTCCTTAAAACAGTCGCCCATGAATGTGTATTTTTGTGAGTGCACATATGGGGTGCGTCGTGGGGTGTGTGTGTGCATGTGTGTGTTGTGTTGTGTTGTGTGTGTGTGTGTGTGTGTGCCATTTCTTTTTCTTTTAGAAAAAAAAAAGTCCTCTTTTCCCAAGGTCACTAAAATCGATTGTCTCTTTTCCCCCCTATTTTTATTCTTTTTTTCCCCTTTGTTTTCATTCGTTTCAAATGGGGTGGGGTGGGGGTAGGGTGGGGGGGCTCTTCTATGTTCGATGCTAAATCGCGCTACCCAAAAAAGCGTTCTGTTCTAAACCACCAGGAAATGTTAACAGTGAAGCACGAAAAGTTTTTTTTTTTTAAAAAAGCAGAAAAGGAAAAGAGAGGAGGAAAAAAAACAACACAATAATACGAGAGAAGAATTCGAAGAAGTCCAGTGGCCGAGTGACCGCATTTGGGGGATGTGACTCATGAAGGACAGATAACCTCCAGATCCTTCATGACTCTTTAATCTGTCTTTCATTCTTATTTGGCACTTCCTTAATTGAATTCCCCTTCCCTCCCTCCCTCCTCCCCTCCCCTCCCCTGACCTCATCCTCTCCAGCAGATTCTGGAAAGCCGCCTCAAATTTGGCTGCAATCATAGCAGTGCAACAAGAGACACAGAGATAAGGTTCTACAAATGCAAAAGGATCTGCTTGCCTCTTTCTCTCTCATCTACAATCAACCTATACCGAGAGGTGTTCAAAGGCAAAATAAATTGGAAACAAGGACTGCGTCTTTTCAATGTGTCTGCTGAAGAACCTCCTGTTGAAGGCCAGAACTCCTACCGGAGATGCTTTTCTAAATGGCCATCAAAAGCTTCTCTTGGAGCAAAATTCAGCATGGTAGAATGATGAGTGTCAACCTGCAAAGCATCCCTGGCCTGCTCTCGAGTTGCCATAGGCAAAGGGAATGGAAAACTGACTACGGCAGCCACGAACAGAAGCACATTCCAGGCATATCTTTCTCAAGGCTGTCTCCCAGGTTACCCACAGCAGCTGGGAGGGGGGGGACCGACAACCAGTTCTTCTCCATCACTCATCAGGAATTTCAGAGTTATAGTCTCAGGGATGAGGGGAGATAAGTATGGATGCAATCCTGAGTTCCTGAAAAGGTGCTTATTCAAGGAATTAAAGAGGTTGCATTCGTACATCCAGGTTTCACTTTCTGGCTCATCTGAGCATGGCCATGGGGAGGAGATGTTCAGTGGTCCAAGAGAGGCACTGATGGAAACTGACATTGTCATTCTGGGGTGTTATCTTTCATGGAAGCCTCTATTGGGTTGTCCCTTACAAACTGTTGCTTAGCTACAGGGACCAGAACTGACTTCTAGGTTTCTAGAATTGTCCTCCATGTGAAGGATAAAAAGGAAATTATGTATGTATGCATGCATCTATGTATGCATGCATGTGTTTACACACACACATACACACACACACACACACACACACAACATATACATCACAAAGGTGTTATTTTAATACAGTTCTTGATTTTTGCCTTGTAATGGATGAATACAGCTTCCCTTCCTCTTTTAGACATTTTAAACTTTTAAGACCCAGCACCGCTCCATGAGATACAGTTTGCAAAAAGCTTCTTCCATACCTTTGGTGGCTTTAGAAAATTCAAAAGCTTGGTCTATGTTTTTTTTGGGGTGGGGGGGGGGGGGCGTTCAGTGAAAAGTATGATGACTGGCAGTAAGTAAGGACAGATGCCCTCTGCCCTTTCAGTCAAAAAAAAAAAGACTGAAAAGTTACTCAAAAAATTGGCCCTCGGGCTTAAAGACAGATATGAAACGTAATCCCCCCCATTTTGACTCTCTCAGTTGATCGGGAGAGAGTTGGGCCCCTACGTTACGCTTTCCCATTTATTTATATTTTTTCGGGCAAATCATGCAACGGACGCGTAAAGTTTTCTAAGAGTGCACTAGTTAAAGTGGGAACTTTCTATTTTGGCTAAAACTAGTAAAACTGTGGCCAGATGTTACGCAGCTGTGGGCTTTTATTGATTCACCCTGAATCTGGGTTCATGGTTTTTTGTTTTTACATAGAAAATAGATAAGGGTTGGGGTATTAATGCATGAAGGCAGTTTCTGCAGCCTAAACCCCTTTTAATTTTTGAGGGGGATCCTAAAGGGAACTGAAAAAGCAAGATACATTATGCATTTTAATTAGGTTAGTCATGGGGGCTTGATGATCAAGTATTTACTCCTGGTTTTCTTCTTGGAGTATGGGGCAACCTGAAGGTCTCAAATAGAGAGTAAGGGTGACATTTTGCACACTCTTACTTGGGAGTAAGTTGCGTTAATCTGGACAGGCAGAGATTCTGAATAGAAGAACAGGTTGGGATGTTTCTCAGCAGACAACACAAAGAACATCCCAGGTTTAATTCTAAGCAGCTCTTACTAGGGAGAGTAAATCTATGGCTTTTAAATGCTTTGATCCAATAATTCCTTCTTCTAGTTTTGGATAATGTAATTATCTCCCCCTCCACACACAAAACAAAACCGCCAGACTCTCTCGTCTTACACAAGTATCTTGAGAACAGTCATCCTAAAATGCAACTCAACTCAGCGATTACAAATTGCTCCATTACCCCAGGATGGTGAAACTCAAATCCTTTGGCCACCTAATGAGAAGGAAGGACTCCCTGGAGAAGAGCCTAATGCTGGGAACGATGGAGGGCAAAAGAAGAAGGGGATGACAGAGGAGGTGGCTGGATGGAGTCACCGAAACAGTCGGCGTGAGCTTAAATGGACTCCAGAGGATGGTAGAGGACAGGAAGGCCTGGAGGAACGTTGTCCATGGGGTCATGATGGATTGGACATGACTTTGCAGCTACCAACAACAACCCCAGGATAGGCCCAAAGTAACCCTTTCTTTTCTCTAAATCCTAGACAGCTATTCCTGGTCCATGGACATTGGGGTACAGAGTCCCCAGGATCTTCTGACACACCCCTTAAAGTCTTGAGCTCATCCTCCGAAGACCTCCAGAAGTTGCCACCAAAGAGTGACATTTAATGGCCAAAGAAGGCTCTCAGGTACATGGGAAATAAACAATACTTGCACATCAGTTAAATCAAATTTAGATTTCCTCTGGATAGAACTCTGCCTACTTTTTTGGAGCAGGGTTTCTCCTGTGTCCCTACGAGGCCCAAGGTGGCCTTCTTGGGTCTCAAATAGAGCAGCCTCAGCGTAGGAAAGTCGATCCCCAAGGTCTAAACGGTCTTCAGAAGACCACTACGGATGTTCACATTAGTTCTGTGTTTCTTCTGGCACTGATCCAGTATTCTTTTCCAACATGGGAGATGCAGATCAGGGGGAGCCACCCTATTCTCCTCTTCTCTCCTTCCCCAACAAAATTTCTTGAAAACTAAGCCTCTATCTGGGGGGCAGGTGGGAAGAGAGAGCATAAATTGCTACTGGGATAAATAGTCCCACCCACCCACCCATAAACCCCACCCATAAACCCCACCCGCGCCCCAGTTTTGCTCCTTAAAAGCCTACAGCATTCAATGCAGTCACAAAGCCACCAGCATTATTAAGCCAGGTTGTTCTGAAGCGACTTCTGCTTGTTGCTTCATTTCCTTCTCTTGAAAATGACTTGTAGCTTGGATTTGAAGCAGGGGTTTGTGTGTGTGTGTGTGTGTGTGTTGTTGTTGTTGTTTTCCTTTTTTTGATTTTTTTTTCCGATTTGCTTGCTTGCTTCTTTTTTTTAAACCTCTTTTGAGTTTTTTCTTTTGTTTTTTAAATTAATTAATTTATATATATATATATATATTTATATTTATATATATATTAAAAAAGCAATAGTCCTTTGGTCCCTAAACTCTAAGGAATGATATGACTTTGAAAGAAGTTAATCCAATCTCCCAGGACTGGGGCAAAATCCTGTGACTCTTACTCACTCAATCCATGGGATAAAAGATATATCGACCTATTTATATATATCTCTCTTTCTCTCTTCGGTGAGGTTCAACATCCTCTTAGTTAACTGGGGTTTTTCTTCTTCTTCTTCTTCTTCTTCTCTTTCTTTTCTTTCCCAAACAGACACGGAGAAAAAAACAAATTTTCTTTTTTCTTTTTCCATTCCCCGTTGAAAACAAAAGCATTTCCCTGGTCCAAATCCATCCAGCTTTGGTTTAGATCTCTCGTTCCCTCCCTCTTCTGAATCTTGAAAATCGGACAAGTGCTTTTGAGAGGAGTTGGTCCCAGTCACAGGCGTTACACACACCCACAACCTTTTCTCTCACAAAGTCCCACCCTTCAGCTGCAAGGGACGCTTGTTTTGTTTTTTTTTCTCTCGCCCTTCCTCGTTATAATTTTCTTTTCTTTTTTTCCCCAAAAGAAAAACGAATCGTCTTCTACAGCGGCCCCCCAATTCCCGTCCATGGAGTTTTGAGTCAGCAAAGAGCATCACAGCCTCTTTTCTTCAGGTCCAAGTTTTTTTTTGGCCACAACTACCTCCTTGGTATGTGTTTGTTTGTTTCTCTTGCCTTAAAGAGACCAAAATCATCGTCATCGTCAAAAACAGAAGAAAACCCCAAAGGAAAACCGAGTTCCAACCGATTTGAAACCTTTTAAAAGAAAGGGCAAAAAAAAAAAAAAAAGGAGAGAGAGAGAGAGAGAAAGAGAGAGAGAGAGAGAAAGAAAAAATATATAGAAAGAAACGAGCTCTTTTTTTTTTTCCCGAGCACCTCTGCTTCGCCTCTGCGTTGAACTCTCTTCTTCATCGCTTCCTTTTCCGCCGTGATATGTTGCAAAGAAAGTTAACAAGTTCTCGATACGGCATATGGGACAAGGGGAAATACTCTTCTTATGCCGCCTGGCATCCAATCTGCAAGACAGAGGGAGAAGGTGAAGGCGGGCGAAGAGAGGGGGACACACGTTGTCCTTTGAGGAATATCTTCTGACCTCCAAAAAAATCTCGATATGGGGTAAGGGGTGGGGAGGGAATCGTGTCCTAATTGGGGCGCCATCCGAAGGACAGCAGCATTCAACATCTGCCCCCAGAAAAGCTGGATTCTGAAATCTGGCTAGTTCGTAGGACAGCGTTCCTCAACCTTGCTTGCTTTAAGACATATGGGCTTCCAGGCATTTCTACAGTCGAGAGGTGAAGTCCACTTGTCTGAAAATCGCAAAGGTTGAGAAGCGCTGGGTTAAGAGTCTTGGGAAGGTGTGGACTTCAACTTCCAGAAATGGACTTCGGCTTTCCCCCATCTTGGACATGCGTGGACTTCAATTCCCAGATTTGAGTAGGGCTGGCTGAGGAATTCTGGGAGTTGAAGTCCACACGTGTTGAAGTGGTCAGGGTTGAGAAGCACTGCTCTGGGATCTCTCTTATCCTGGACTCTAAACTGGCGTCACTCCATCTCACAGGGGGGAAAAAAAGAATTGGTTCTAAAAGTCCCCCAGCTGACTTTTAAATGTAGGAATGGGTCAAAGTTCTCCAGTTCCATTTACGTCCAAGATATTGTCAAGAGATGTGGATGGACTCTTATATGTCCATTTAGGCTTTAGGTTTCAGGTCCCTCCCCCTTCTGTCTGTTAAATATATTTACATTAAAGTATAAAATAAAATCTCCCTTGAGATAAGGTTGACTTGGGGGGATTTAGTCAACTAAAGCAGGCCTCTCCAACCTTGGCAACTTTAAGCCTGGAGGACTTCAACTCCTAACCCCCAGCCTTAAAGTTGCCAAGGTTGGAGATCCCTGATCTAAAAGATCATCTTAATGATCTTGGCAACAGCATGGCTTCCTCGTGGATTGATTTTTGACCTCCTCATCCAGCATCTGATCTTAGGAGGTGTGTCTCATCAAAATTCTATTCGGAACTGACGCCGCTGTTGAAAGATCACAGTTCAGAGCTGCTTATATACCACATCAGATCCCTGATCTGTTGATCCAGTATGGTGAGCTTATTGGCAAGTTCCCTCAAGTTTTAGATACTTCTTCCCAAGCACACTTTGGAAATGCAGGGAATAGACTCTGAAGCTCCTGCAGACAAAGAGCATCTGCTTGCTCTTATCTGCTGTAAAAAGAGCATTGGGTATCCACCAAAGGGAGGTTCTTTATGTTCTTGAGCTTGTACAATGATAGTCCTTTTTTTTTTTTTTGAGGGGGTAACGCGTCAAGTATAAATCTAAACAATTATAATTTTCAAGCCTGGCGATCCTCAGATATGTTGGACTTGAGTTTCCATAAACTTTCGGACTCTTAGGAATTGGAAGAGGCCTTTTAATCCAAACCTCCAAAGTAGAAATCCAAATTAAAGTACCTCTTTGAGATAGTTCTGTAGGTGCTCCTTGAAGGTTCCACCACAAAACCGCGGTAGACAAAAGCGCGCTCGACGAAAGCGCGTACGTGACGTCATCACAGCGTGACGAAAACATCGCGCTGTGATCGATAAATGTAAAATTAAAGCGAAAACCTTACCCTAACCCCCCCAAACCTAACCCTAACCCTAAACCTAACCCTTAACCTAACGCTAAACCTAACGCTAACCCTTAACCTAACGCTAAACGTAACCCTAATGCTCTAAACCTAAACCTAACCCTTAACCTAACCCTAACCCTAACCCTAACCCTTACCTTTATGTGAATCGGCTTGCTTTAATTTTATGTTTATTTCAATTTTTAATTTTTTTCGTCGCGCTGTGATGACATCACGTACGCGCTTTCGTCGAGCGCGCTTTTGTGGACCGCGGTTTTGACGGGTCACGCTCCTTGAACACCCAAGAGAAGAGGATTATGAACGTTCAGATCCAACACATCGGAGGTTGCGTGAGGAAAGCAGGGTGTTGTGGCCTGTTGGCTGCCAGTCCCTCCAGCAGCTGAATCAGAGGAGAAGGAGGAGGCAGAATGGGAGTCAGAGTCAGCATCAGGGCAACCTGAAAGCTCCGAGGGGGAAGAGAGAATGGAGCTGTCAGAGAGAGAGAGAACGAGAGAGGCAGAGCCTGGGTCATCAGTCAGTTCTCAGATGGAGAGGTCTGGAGGTGGCTGATGAGGAAGAGGAGGAACAGCTGGGTCCAGTGCCTGTCGCGCAGATGCACAGAAGGCAGAGGAGAGGAGAACAATGGAAATCTATGGGCCGGTCCTTGGGAAGGAATTGCCACCGCTGCTAGCGAAGCCCCACCCTAACTCTGGGGATCAAAGGCAGGTAGCGGAGATGAATAGATGTGGCAGACAAACTATTCATCTCCCTGCCGGGCAGACTTGTCTGCCTGCGTTGAGAGAGAAACTTTTAGAGACACTAATAAAGGAATCATTGCTTCAACTTTGTCGTGTTTGGGGAGCTGGGTCAGAACGTGGGGAAGCGAGATAGGGAAATGTGTCACGTATCTTGCAAGTTCTTCTACAACCCTGATTTCTTAGGTCAACCCCAACCGTTTTATCCAGCCATCATGATCATACATAAAGGGCACATACATCATTGTCACGTCACAACAGAGAGGAAAAGAAGGAAGATACAGAGGAGGTACAAAGTGGAACTTATGGGCTCAAAGAATCCACAACTACTAGTAAAAAGACTGACCAATCAGCACTCCAAAAACTATCCATCATGGGCATCAATATGGCACTGCACAACTGCCAGAAGAGAAGAAGAAAGAGGAAGGGGGGTGGGTGGGAAGAAGAACTGATAATAAGAATGAAATTAAAAAAATAAAGCAGAGATATAGAAAGATCAACGTCAAGTTCATGCAACAAGATTACAACTGGCCACATGGCGTCATCGGAGAGAGAGGTCGATGACAACATGAGTGAAGTCACTTACAGTTTCAGATAATTTGGAAGGGAGAGTTTTGTGTTTGGATCTCCCATAACAGCTAGAGGGTTTCTAGGCAACTGTGGGGTCATCCTTGGAGCTATGATTGGCCTGGTCTGGTTAGAGATACACAGTAGTGGGTGGGTCGGAGGAAACAAAAATATAAAGGGAAAAAATATATGAATCGGTTTGATAGAGTTCCCAGGTTTTGTTCATTGTTTCTTCTGGTGGTTTCTTCTTTCACTATCTTCTAAAGTTTCCCCACCCACCCAACTCTCCATCCCAAATCCCTTTCATGGAACTGGCTCAATCCAAAGCTTTTTTTTTTGTGTTTAAAAAGGGGGAGACCAGATGTTTCCTCTCTATAATAGTTTTCTGGTTGAGATGTTTACAAAGCTTCTCCATCATCCATGGTTGTCCCAAAAGGAGCTTTTTCAAGAGGCCCCTGGACTTCCTTCGATTTTCCTTGAAGACGTTTCTGCTTCTCATCCAAGAAGCTTCCTCAGTTCAGAAGCAAAATGCCTTCAAGGCAAATCAAAGTCCGCTTAGGAAAAACACCTTTGGGACCATCTTCTGGTGTACATCTAGTCACTATCCTCTCCAGGATGGACGATCCTTTATTTCTGTTCCAAGTAGGATCAATTAAATTTGCATTTCTACCTATTAATTAGCCGATGCAGAGGGATGTCATCGGTGTGGAGCACAAATACTTGGATTCTTTGTTTTCGTATGCGAGGGGTTTCATTATTTTTTTAGCAATGGGTACGTAGACATCCTAATTCCTATCTTTTAGTTGAAGGCAGAAATGTTATCGTAGGAAATCAGAAAGCAGGATACTGGATTCCAGAATTTGCATCCCAGAAGTTAAAATAATGGGTCAATAAAACAGCATTTCTTCTAATAATAAGTTGATTTCTTTGATTTTTTTTTTAAAAAAACTTCCTTTCCATAGAAAGTTGATAGAAGCCTGACAAATCATTCCCCACCACCACCACTTTTCCACTTTGGAATCTCCCCCCCCCCCTCCTCCTCGTTCTTCTTCAAATTCTCAGCTTGGTTTGGAACTATGGAGCTGAAAGTGGAATAAACTGTCAAAAAAAAAACCCCTCCTTATGGCATGTAAACAAGTGATGCATTTAGAAGAAGCGTGTCCCAGACTGAAATACAAACGGGGTGGTTAAAAAAGCAATTCCCTGAGGAAGGAAAAAAGGAAAGAAGGAAGGAAAGAGAGAGAGAGAAAGAAAGAAAGAAAGAGAAAGAAAGAAAGAAAGAAAGAGAAAAAAAAGAAAGAAAGAGATGATTGCTCATCTCAATTCAGTAATATAACTCTAGGGAGGCCATATGTAGGTTACCACGAGGAATTCTACATTGAGTTGTAAATGTACTTTTCCCATCGTAAATATGACACTTCTATTAACCGTGGCACGACAAAACCGTGGTCTACTAAAGCGCGCCCGATTAAAGCGCGTCGCTGACGTCATCAGCAGCGCGACAACAGCGACTGTGGAGAAAAAAGGGCGCTTTAAAAAGCGCTTTGAAAGCAAGCCGATTCACGTTAAGGTAAGGGTTAGGTTAAGGGTTAGGGTTAGGTTTAGGGTTAGGTTAAGGGTTAGGTTTAGGGTTAGGTTTAGGGTTAGGTTTCGGGGGGTTAGGTTTAGGTTTAGGGGTTAATTTTAGCTTTAGCGCTCACAGCGTGCTTTTTTCGTCGCGCTGTGATGACGTCAGGTACGCGGTTTCGTCAAGCGCGCTTTAGTCGACCACGGTTTTGTGGTGGAACCCTATTAACACCCTCTAGCAGTGGCCTTTGAGTAAGCCTTCTTAACTGAGCATCTTCCCTACTTACCCACATTGTGGTGAGCTTTCCTTGGCTAACGTAAGCGGAGGTTTGTCAATTGAATAGAATATTTATAGTTCAGGGTTGATTTGCTTAGTCCTCTCTGAGTATGGTGTTTTTCTTTTGGACATTTTATTATCCTATTAGGTAACAGCATCAGTACACTGAAGATATTACCTAATTGGGTAATGAAGTATCTGCAAGAAAACCACCAAGCTCAGAGAGCACCAGGTAAAGGTTATGTGCTAGTCGTTCCCAACTCTAGGGGGCGCTGCTCATCTCCATTTCAAAGCCGAAGAGCCAGCGCTGTCCGAAGACGACTCTGTGATCATGTGGCCGGCATGACTCAACGCCGAAGGCACACGGAACGCTTTTACCTTCCCACCAAAGGTGGTTCCTATTTTTCCACTTGCATTTTTACGTCCTTTCGAACTACTAGGGTGGCAGAAGCTGGGACAAGTCGCGGGAGCTCACTCCGTTACGCGATGCAAGGGATTCAAACCACCGAATGGATGCCGAACCGCCGACCTTTCTGATCAATAAGCTCAGGGTCTTGAACTTTTTCAACTGGGTGGGGAAAAGCTGGAAGCTTTCAGATTCGGGTTTTCCCCAGATGTGCCAACATGGCTCTTGTAATAAATTGGAACCTTGAGGAATCTCTAGCCTCGGATTTTTATTTTATTGAGGATGCTATTTGGAACCCTGACACTTTCTGCTGCTCGGGAATGCCAAAGTTGGCTGCCTGAACCCACATATCTATTTTGAACCCCCAGATTCCCTGAGCTGTGAAGTCATATCTGAAGTCGGATGATGTTAAGAGCAAGAGAAAGTTTTCTTTCCTTCTATCTTCTCTCCAGATCGTAACTTGAATCGGCAAGGAATCCTTTCTTACATTTATCCCATCTCATTGGAAAGCCCTTTCACTTCATCAGATCAAGTTCTTTCCAATCCGCTTGATATCCTGGAGTAGATTCCTATAGATTAAAGTCGATTTGGAGGGGTGGGAATTGGGGAGAGAAGACACAAGTCCCTGTCAGTGTGGTATCTCCATGTCACGGAAGGGTTTCCAGTGGCCCTTCGGGAATGTAAGACGTCGTTATAGTGACAGGACAATGAGCAGTGGGGCGGCCTAGTGAGGAAGACGCATGCCTCTCCCTCAGAAGGCTGAGAGTTCAATCCTAGGTGGAGGCAGATGTTTCTCTCCTAGGGCGCAAAGGGAAAAAAAATTGCTGTGAACTCCCTGTAGGTGTCAGGAAGGGTATCCGGCCAGTTCAGTCGCCCAGACTCTACCTTGAATTAAGGGATTGTAGGGTCGTAAAAAAGGGAGCTGTAGTGACAAGACTTTAAAGGCAGATCTACAATCAGTTGCATCCATATCAGATTTCATCCCTCCTCTTTTCATTTGACCTGGCTCACCAATAATCAAGAAGAGGGGCACTTGGGAGAAAAAACAGAGCAATGGAGAAGCTGAGGGAAGTGAAGCTGTCAATGCGCAAACCTGAAAGAGTGGATCAGTGCCGATATATTATGTGTGCACGCCTTTATGTGCATGTTAAAAGTAGAACTAAACGTTCCCTCAAACTGAGCTTCTCCCTGATGACGACCTGTATTCCATTATGGCCTTGGCAACAGCATGGAAATATTTCTCACCAACAGCTTTCCAGCATGGTGTCCTTAGATCAAGTTCTGGAGTTTCTCACCCAAGGAACCTTGCTAAATTTGGGGGTAAGATCTTCTAGATCTTGCCCCTTCATTGGATAGCTATGCCAAACTGATTCCCCTTCATTAAAATGTCCGGCCTGCAGCCATCTTTTCTTTTGCATCTTTGGCCTTCTACACTTTCTATTATTCTACTATGCATTTTTCTATTGTGGGAAAAATGGGAGGGGGGGATTGCAGGCGTGAGATGCAATGTAGCCAAAACAAAATTCTTTCTAGAAAGCCAAGGTCACCCTTTGTCTTTGCACCTCTGCACCTGACTCGAATGGGATGGCTGGAACTGCCAAGCATGGCAGATTCTGGACCATGTGATGGGCTTGTGGGTGCAAGATCTTGAATTTTGACTGGGTGGGGAAAACCGGGAAGCTTTCAGATTCGGGTTTCCCCGGATGTGCCAACATGGCTGTCTTAATAAATTGGAACTTCGAGCAATACTTTTCCTTGGATTCTGATTTACTTTTGGATGCTATTTGGAACCCTGACATGAAATACAGCAATAATTTCCATCGGTAAATTATTCCCAAATGTTTCTCTGCATAAGTGCTAACTTTGTAGCAGTAATAACCTGAGTAACAAAGTAATTGCTCTCCTCTTTCCTTTACTGAAGTGTTTGTCAACCTTGGTATGTTTAAGACACATGGACTTCAACTCCCAGAATTCTAAGCTGGCTGGGGAATTCTGGGAGTTGAAGTCCACAGGTCTTAAACGTGCCAAGGTTGAGAAGCCACAGCCCTACCGGACTAACATATTCAAGAACTACTCTAGAGTAAGGATCAGTGTTGTCCCCCAACATATCTTTGAAGGTCTGGGGCTGTCTCATGAATGAGATGAACCCAGAGTGAAACTGAATGGTTGGAGATTTAGGTAAGACAAAGGGGAGAACTTTGTTACTCAACAGGTCATCAAAAGATGGAATTAAGTCCCATAAAATTGGTGATGGCAACCGACTTGGATGGATTTTTCAACGCGTTGAAGAGATTAATGGAGGAGAAGGAGGTTGATGACCATTAATCATGATGGCATTGTAATCCCAACCGTATCAGAGATAGTTATGAGCTTGAATATCAATAGCAGAAGGGTATTTTCTTACTGATTTCTTCTTGGAGGGCTTCCCAGAGGCATTTGCTAGGTCAACAGACGGTGGAGTAGCCAGACCTTTGCTATCACCTAGAAAGTTCTTTCTGGACTTCTCTCTATGGGCACTTGCACTTGGGGGCACAGATCCTCTCTTCCTCTCTTTTACAAACACACACTCACATGCTCCCGCTGAGAAAGGATTCCTCTTTCTAGGTAACCCACCAAAGAGGAAATTAATGTATAAAGTACAAAGTGAGGTATTTCCCTGCCAAGATATAGTTGGGCTCAAGCCGCCAAACTCCTTCAGATCCTCCACCTTAAACGGGACACCCGTTTCATGGTTCTCCAACTCTTGCTAGTTTCTCTTTGGGGCGAAGTTTCCCATCAGGCCTTCACTTCCCCAAAGGATCCTCTAGCAAATTGCAATGGTGGCCCAAATGACTTGGTGCCCTTGGTGATCTCAGCTTGCCACCCTAATGTACATGTGCCCTGATGCGCCTTGACCCAAGTAGGTAAGTCAAGTCACGGCATGGTGATGGCATGGCTTTCATTATTGCCGGTTGGCTACGGACACCCATAATTAGAAGGTGGCCCTTCTGCCCCTTTGCTATCTGGGAAGGAAAGGCTGATTTCTGCTATTACCTTCCTGAGTTGGGTTACCTGGTCGAAGCATCGCCTGCCAATGCCTTACCTGTTTTCCGAGCCGGGGTGAAGAGGGGATCAGTAGGGTCGATTTGCATCTTTTGGCCTCTTTAATTGGACCTTTAGCCTCTTCATGCCGATCTGGAAGCCGTTCATGGCTTGAATGGCTGCCTGGGCACTAGTTGGATTGTCAAAACTGACGAAACCTGGGAAAGAAGCCACCAGCCAAAGACGTTAGAGACGGGGTGATGGGAGTTGGGTAAAGGATTAGAAGAGGAAAAATGAAAGAGGGCCCATTCCTTGGCTCTGGGTTCCATAAGTTTGTAGGAGAAGAAATGGTAGGACTGGAGGGCGGAGTTAAAAGAGGGATCAGCCTAGAATCTCTACATAGCCACAAGTGTTTTTCTCCCCCCAGAAAAATGGATGTGCAGAGAGTTTGAAAAGCCTGCATGTATTGTGCTTTATGTATGCATACTTTTCTGTTATATCCCTTTTTTAATTAAAAAAAGAGGAGAAAAATTGAAAAAGAATTATAAATACCATCAACATAAAATGGAGCTCGCTCAGAGGCTGAAATACACCAAGTAAATGAGATGAAGAGTGGGAAGTAGAGGAGAGAGTTAAGGGAAGAAGAGAGGGATAGGAGAGAGGGCAAAGGGGAGGGGAAGAGGAGGAGAGAAATGAGGAGTGGTAAGGGGAGGGAGGAGAAGGAGAAATGAAGGGGAAGTAGAGAAGAGGATGATAGAGGGAAGAAAGGAGGTAGGGAAGAGGAGGAGAGAAAGGAGGAGTGGAAAGGGGAGAGAGGAGAAAGACAGAGGAAGGGGAAGCAGAGAAGAGAAGGAGAGAGGGAAGAAAGGAGGTAGGGAGGAAGAGAAGGAGAGAGGCCAGCTGGTCTTTGGGTTTCCATTGCTCCGGCGCATTCCAGTTTTGGCACTCGGTGCTGCAAAGGTTCACCGTCACTGGCCCAATAGCAATAGCAATAGCAGTTAGACTTATATACCGCTTCATAGGGCTTTCAGCCCTCTCTAAGCAGTTTACAGAGTCAGCATATCGCCCCCAACAACAATCCGGGTCCTCATTTTACCCACCTCGGAAGGATGGAAGGCTGAGTCAACCTTGAGCCGGTGAGATTAGAACCGCTGAACTGCAGATAACAGTCAGCTGAGGTGGCCTGCAGTACTGCACCCTAACCACTGCGCCACCTCGGCTCAAGCTTGTCTAAAGGCCCAGCTTGTCTAAAAGTTGAAATCAAAACCAACCCATCAAGGAACCTTGAAGGAACTTACCAAAGCATTTACTTTGGTTGGTGGCACGATCAACGAAGACTTTGGCAGAGATGACGCTTCCGAACGGCAGGAACATCTGCATGAGTTCTGCATCGCCAAACTCTTGGGGCAGGTGATAAATGAAGAGGTTACAGCCTTCAGGACCTTGGAGAGCAACACAGGGACACCAAAGAGGGGAAAGGATGTTGCGTAAGAGCACGAGAGACCAAGGGTAGACAACTTCCCGCTACTGAGTATCTACCAACTTTCTTGTAAGCTGTTGCCTTCGAATCCTCAATGGGTTGGGTTTTGTCAATGAACTTAGAAAGTAATTAATCCCCACCATTGATTGGTTAAGTAAATCTTCCCCTCTCAGACGCCTTCCAAATGAATTGATTTTCAATTCACCGAATCCTTAAGTTAAAATGGCCAACAGTCATACGACATAATCTACAATACTGCCTTTTCGCCTGAAAGGCAGACTAACTTCTGTAACGTTTGCATACTTTTAAAAAATTCTTTCCTTGTACACGCTGTTATTTTACTGAGAAACCTAATCGGAATAGAGCTGGAAGGGACCTTGGAGGTCTTCTAGTCCAGCCCCCTACTGAAGCAGGAGACCCTATACCATTTCAGACAAGCGCTTGTCCAGTCTCTTCTTAAAAGCCTCCAGTGATGGAGGGCCAGTGGTGGGATTCAGCCAGTTCGCACCTATTCGGGAGAACCGGTTCGTAACTTTCTAAGCAGTTCGGAGAACCGGTTGTTGGAAGAAATCTCCTTTTGTTTTTTCCCCACTTTAAGGGCTAATCCTGTAAGGAAGGCAGGGAGGAAACATTCCGGTTTTATTTAGCCTCATTTTTATTGCCCTGCTTGCAGAAACTTCCTCTCCCGTTAACCCTTATTACATTGTAACTGCTAAGGCGAAGCGCCCATTGAAGCGAGTGGCGTTGAGTTGGCCACGGCCACCCAGTCACATGACCACTGAGCCATGCCCACCCAGCCATTCATTAGGGCAGAGAACTGGTGGTTAAATTATTTGAATCCCACCACTGTGGAGCGCCTACAACTTCTGACTTCACTGGTTAATTTTCCACTGGCTGAATCCCACCACTGCTTGTGGGCCTTGCAGAATGGGGTTCCCCCCTCTTCCTCCAGGAGACCCAACCTTTGCATGCCTCCTTACCTTCTCTCTGTTGTTGGGGGATGATGGGAGTTTGCTGTGGGAAGGCTTGGCTGATTGGTGCATAGGCGGCTGGATATGCTGCTAGAACACAAAAACAGGAGGATCAGGCCTCAGGCAAGCACAACTGTCTCTGCTTTCAATGGGGAGAAAGGGGCACACCAAACCAATGGACATGCTCCCATGTGAGTGTCATCATGTGGGATCTGACCGAGAAGGAGGCTCAGCAGAAGCTCCTCACTGAGGACTAGGAGCATAGGCTTTCCAAGCAGAGGGAAGACCTGCGGGAGTGCAACACCAGGTACCAGCGCCTGGAGGCTCAGCAGGCTGAGATGCTCAGCCAGTTCCAGGCCATGATGCAGTCCCACTGGAACGAGGCCCTCCGGCTCTTCGCCACCAGCGGCTCTTCCCTCCAGCCTTCACCCAAAGCCCCCCACCAGGAGGCTGAAGCAGACCCCAAGTTGGAATTTCTGCCCCCCTCCGACCCACACAAGAAGACCCCGAAGGGGGAGACTCTCTGCAGCAACACAAGCGTTCAATGCATGTATCCGTCCCAGGGGCCGTAGTTTGAGGACCCCCTGATTTAGTGCAATATAAAAACATGCAAATATTTTTTCTGCGGGCCACCAAGATTTTCTCATGGACCACCAGGGGTCCACGGATCAGTTGCATCTCCCTCCGCCCCCTGGTTTGCATCCCAAAGGTTGCCAAGGGACAGAAGCAATAGCAGTTAGACTGGTATACCGCTTCATAGGGCTTTCAGCCCTCTCTAAGCGGTTTACAGAGTCAGCATATCACCCCCACACAGTCTGGGTCCTCATTTCACCCACCTCGGAAGGATGGAAGGCTGAGTCAGATAGATAGATAGATAGATAGATAGATAGATAGATAGATAGATAGATAGATAGATAGATAGATAATAGATAGATAGATAGATAGATAATAGATAGATACATAGATAATAGATAGATAGAGATAATAGATAGATAGATAATAGGTAGGTAGGTAGGTAGGTAGGTAGGTAGGTAGATAGATAGATAGATAGATAGATAGATAGATAGATAGATAGATAGATAGATAGATAGATAGATAGATAATAGGTAGATAGCAATAGCAGTTAGACTTATATACCGCTTCATAGGGCTTTCAGCCCTCTCTAAGCAGTTTACAGAGTCAGCATATTGCCCCCAACAATCCGGGTCCTCATTTCACCCATCTCGGAAGGATGGGAAGCTGAGTCAACCTTGAGCCGGTGAGATTTCAACTGCCGAACTGCAGCTAACAGTCAGCTGAAGTGGCTGCAGTACTGCACTCTAACCACTGCGCCACCTCGGCTCTTGCCCGAAGCCAAGGGGAAGAGACCCAGGGAGGATGGGGTTGGGGGGGTGGGGGGTGGGGAAGGGGAAGAGAGGGCCAAAGTAATGTTGAGACCTGCATAGTGCTGCATGCCTGCATAGGCTTGTTGCAAGGGATCAGCCACGGTGGGACTTTGAGCTGGGAAGAGAAAAGAAGGACGAGAATAAGCAGACTCCGTCAGAGAACATCCCATCCCGTCGGCGCAGTGCAATCAGGGGGTCAAAGCTACCAGGAGGGGAAGTGGGTCCCTCCTCTTCGACTTGCGAAAGGCTGGCAGAGAAAACCTGCAGCCATCCAGATGTGGTGGCAATTCCCACCTTGCTTTCCCATGCCGGGCAAGTGGGAGAAGGCTTTTAGCAACATCTGGAGGAAGAGGGGATCTCCCTTTTAAGAAGATCGTTATTTATCTTGACTGCATAATTAGAAAAAAAACCGCTGTTTACAGTCCACAGTCCCAGTAGTTCAAACGACTCACAGGGCTGGGAGAGAGGGTATTTCTTCCCTGCTTTAGCACAGACAGATATACAACCATCACAGTGATACTGCAAAATCCACATTCCCTCCCCACTCCAGGGGAAGGATACTGTAAAATCTCCATTCCCTCCCCACTCCAGGGGAAGGATACTGCAAAATCTCCATTCCCTCCCCACTCCGGGGGAAGGATATTGCAAAATCTCCATTCCCTCCCCACTCCAGGGGAAGGATTCTGTACAATCTCCATTCCCTCCCCACTCCTGGGGGAAGGATACTGCAAAATCCCCATTCCCTCCCCACGCCAGGGGAAGGATACTATAAAATCCCCATTCCCTCCCCACTCCAGGGGAATTACTACAAAATCCCAATTCCCTCCCTACTCCTGGGGAAGGATACTGCAAAATCCCCATTCCCTCCCCACTCCAGGGGGAAGGATACTGCAAAATCTCCATTCCCTCCCCACTCCTGGGGGAAGGATACTGCAAAATCCCCATTCCCTCCCCACGCCAGGGGAAGGATACTGCAAAATCTCCATTCCCTCCCCACTCCTGGGGGAAGGATACTGCAAAATCCCCATTCCCTCCCCACTCCTGGAGGAAGGATACTGCAAAATCTCCATTCCCAACCACTCCAGGGGAAGGATACTGCAAAATCTCCATTCCCTCCCCACTCCAGGGGAAGGATGCTGCAAAATCCCCATTCCCTCCCACTCCAGGGGAAGGATACTGCAAATCTCCATTCCCAACCACTCCACAGGAAGGATACTGCGAAATCTCCATTCCCTCCCCACTCCTGGGGGAAGGATACTGCAAAATCCCCATTCCCTCCCCACGCCAGGGGAAGGATACTATAAAATCCCCATTCCCTCCCCACTCCAGGGGAATTACTACAAAATCCCAATTCCGTCCCTACTCCTGGGGAAGGATACTGCAAAATTTCCATTCCCTCCCCACTCCAGGGGGAAGGATACTGCAAAATCTCCATTCCCTCCCCACTCCTGGGGGAAGGATACTGCAAAATCCCCATTCCCTCCCCACGCCAGGGGAAGGATACTGCAAAATCCCCATTCCCTCCCCACTCCTGGAGGAAGGATACTGCAAAATCTCCATTTCCTCCCCACTCCTGGGGAAGGATACTGCAAATCTCCATTCCCAACCACTCCAGGGGAAGGATACTGCAAAATCTCCATTCCCTCCCCACTCCAGGGGAAGGATGCTGCAAAATCCCCATTCCCTCCCACTCCAGGGGAAGGATACTGCAAATCTCCATTCCCAACCACTCCACAGGAAGGATACTGCGAAATCTCCATTCCCTCTCCACTCCTGGAGGAAGGATACTGCAAAATCCCCATTCCCTCCCCACTCCAGGGGAAGGATACTGTAAAAACCCCATTTCCTCCCAATAAGCTGGGACTTGGGAGGCAAGAGAATAGATGGGGGTGGGGCCAGCCAGAGGTGGCATTTGCTGGTTCTCCAAACTACTCAAAATTTCTGCTACCGGTTCTTCAGAAGCTGTCAGAACCGGCTGGATTTCACCCCTGATCCATCACCATTGCCCCTGATGGCCCTTTCTTTGTCGGAAATCTTACCTGGGTACGGATGGATCCCATTGGTGTAAATGGTTTCCGATGCTGGCTGCCCGTTAGTCTGTGGTGGGAGAGGGCTGAACCCATTGACGCCAATGGGGGTAGCTATGCTGGGGACTGGAGCTGTGCTGATCCCTGGAGGTGTGCTTGTACCTGAAGGACATGAAAGATAGGAGGAAAAAAAAGAGAGCAAAGGGATTAGGGCAGAGGAAGCCATTAAATTGAGACCCAGCGGGAAAGGAAAAGGAGGAAGAATGAATATGGCTAATATGGTTTGCTTCCTGATGGAACTGGAGAAATCTTGCAGCCGTGGTGGGTTTCAAAATTTTTTGGAACCTACTCTGTGGGTGTGGCCTGCTTTGTGGGAGTGGCTTGCCAGCCATGTGACCTGGTGGGAATGGCTTGTCGGCCATGTGTTTTCTTTCTTTCCTCCTCTCTCTCTCTCTCTCTTTCCTTCCTTTTGTCTCTCTGTCCCTTTTTCTTTTTTTCTTTCATCTCTCACTCTTTTTCTTTCTTTTTCTATTTATTTATTTTTCCTTTCGTTCTCTTTCTTTCTTTGTGTGTGTCAGTCTGTGTGTGTGTGTGTGTTTGTGTGTGGCAGTGGTGGGTTTCAAAAATTTTTTGGAACCTCTTCTGTAGGTGTGGCCTGCTTTCTGGTGGAACCTCTTCTAACCGGTTCGGTAGATTTGACGAACCGGTTCTACCGAACTGGTGCGAACGGGTAGGAACCCACCTCTGTCTTGCAGGATGAATAACAGAATTGGAAAAGACCTTGTAGAATCTTCCAGTCCAACCTCCTGCTCAAGCAGGAAGCCATTTCAGATAAAATCGTTGTCTAAGCTCTTCTTATAAACTTCCAGCGTTGGAGCATTCACAACTTCTGGAAGCAAGTTGTTCCACTGATTTATTGTTTTCACTGTCAGGAAATTTCTCTTTAGTTCTAAGTTGCTTTTCCACCTGTTGCTTCTTGTTCTGCCCTCAGTTGCTTTGGAGAATAGTTTGACTCCCTCTTCTTTGTGGCAACCCCTGAGATATTGGAAGACTGCTATCATGTCTCCCCTAGTCCTTCTTTTCATCAGACTAGACATACCCAGCCTTCCTTCCTCTCCTTTTTTCCTCCCTCCCTCCCTTTCTTTCTTTCCCTTTCTTTTTCCTTCCTTCCTTCCTTCCTTCCTTCCTTCCTTCCTTCCTTCCTTCCTTCCTTCTTTCCTTCCTTTCTCAGCAACTCCACACCCTCTTTTTGGCCTAGCAGGCTTCAGGAAAGATTGCTGGAAGCAAAAATGGATCCCCCCCCCCCAAATCCATGTTTCCAGAGAACCTGTAGTAAAAAAAATGCTTCAAAAGTAAAGGAAAAAAAAGTTCCAAAGTTTGTCGGAACTTTTTTTAATTACTTTTTTTTAAAGTATTTTTTACTACCGGTTCGGGTGAACCGGCCCGAACCGTTAGCATTTCACCCCCGGCTCTGAGGCTTATTAAAAACTTCCATCCGGCTCTTCTTCCTGGTTACCCCAAGAAGATCCCCTAGGGGGAGCTCTCATACCTGACGAGGGTGTCATCGGAGCTGCCACCAAGCCGCTCACGTTGAAAGCGGCCATTTGTTGCATCTGTGCCGCCGCGATGGCTGCCATGGGGTTGAGGCAACTTCCTTGTGCGGCAGCCATGAGCGCTGCCTGCTGCTGCATTATCTTAAGGAAAGAAGGAGACACGTGGGGAGAGAGGAGGGAGGAGAACAGCCAGGGAGAGAAAGGGGAGGACAGGAGAGAAGGAAGAGAGAGGGGAGGGGGGGAGAAGAAGGGCAACGTTAGTTTGGACGTCGCTGGTGAAGACTGGTCTTCTTTTTCTACTCAGGGACAACCTCCAATCCTCCCCGTGACCCGTCAAAACCGCGCTCGACTAAGCCGCGCCCGATTAAACCGTGTCGCTGACACCATCAACAGGGCAACAACAGCCAGCGTGGAGAAAGAAGGGCGCTTTAAATAGCGCTTTGAAAGCAAGCCGATTCAACTTAAGGTAAGGGTTAGGTTTAGGGTTAACTTTAGGGTTAGGTTTAGGGTTAAGTTAAGGGTTAGGGTTAGGTTTAGGGTTAGGTTAAGGGTTAGGATTAGGTTTAGGGTTAGGTTAAGCGTTAGGTTTAGGGTTAGGTTTAGGGTTAAGTTAAGCGTTAGGGTTAGGGTTAGGGTTACATGAAGCGTTAGGGTTAGATTTAGGGTTAGGTTTAGGGTTAGGTTTAGGGTTAGGTTAAGGGTTAGGTTTAGGGTTAGGTTTAGGATTAGGTTTAGGGGGGTTAGGTTTAGGTTTAGCGGTTAATTTTAGGTTTAGGGTTTACAGTGTGCTTCTGTCTCCGCCCTGTTGTCGCCCTGTTGATGACGTCAGCGACGCGGTTTAGTCGGGCGCGGTTTAGTTGAGCGCGGTTTTGTGGTGGAACCCATCCTCCCCACCACCCCCAGATGGAGACTGGCCTCTTGGCCTTCTTGAAGAAGCTCTAGTCCTCTTGAGGACTAACCTCAATAGAATAACAGAGTTGGAAGGGACCTTGGAGGTCTTCTAGTCCAACCCACTGCTTAAGCAGGAAACCTTATACATTTCAGACAAAAGGTTCTCTTATTAAAAACTTCCAGCGTTGGAGCACCCACAACTTCTAGAAGCAAGTTGTTCCACGGATTAATTGTTCTAACTGTCAGAAAATTTCTCCTTAGTTCAAGTCTGCATCTCTCCTTGATTAGTTTCCACCCGTTGCTTCTGGTCCTGCCTTCTGGTGGTTTGGAGAATAGCTTGACTCTCTCTTCTTTGGGGCAGTCCCCGAGGTATTGGAAGACTTCCATCATGTCTCCCCCTAGTCCTTCTTTTCATTCAACTAGACCTACCCAGTTCCTGCAACCGTTCTTCATGTGTTTTAGCCTCCAGTCCCCTAATCCTCTTTGTTGCTCTTCTCTGCACTCTTTCTAGAGTCTCCACATCTTTTCTACATCGTGGTGACCAAAACTGAATGCAGTATTCCAAGTGTGGCTTTACCAAGACATTATAAAGTGGTATTAACCCTTCACGTGATCTTCATTCTATCCCTCTGTTGATGCAGCCTAGAACATCAAGGGACATAGAAATGAGGTCTTCAGATGGACAACAGCCTTGATGTAGCTTCTTTCATCAACGTCTATGGAGATTCTCAATCATCCATGGTTGTCCCAAAGGTGATTTTCAAAAGGCAATGGAACTTTCTTAGTTTTTTTTTTCCTTCTGAAGACATGTTCCTTCTCATCCAAGGACCTTCTCCAGTTCTGAAGCAACGGAAGAAGCTTCTTGGATGAGAAGCAAAACGTCTTTGAGGAAAAGGCTACCTGCCTTTTGAAAAGCACCTACAGGGTAACTTCTTTCATCAACCCTCGCAGCGAGCCACGAAAAGAAAGTCCATCCTAACCAGCCGAGAGTGCTAAAGCCAGGGTGGAGAACCCATGTTCCTCCAGATATTCTAGAACTTCTGGCACCTCTGTTTTCCAGCCATACTATATTGGGGATTGGAGTGGAGAACAGACGAAGGCTACCTTCATCTTCCCACCTTGAGGTCTACTTCCTTCTAAAGTAGGACGCAAAGTGAGATTTGGACATTAAGTGTGAAACCTACTGGGTCAGGCTGGACAGCCTCTCGGGGCCCCTTTACTTCTATATTAAAAAGTCATATAGGCAGAGGTGCAGCTTGCAAAAGAACAGGAAGCAGGTGCTTAACCGCAGAGTTCAATAGTCTCACAAGGGTCCTTCCCAACAAGGATAATTGTAATTTTCCCCAATTTTTCATCTCTGTCTGTATGCTACGCCATAGTGGCTCATAATTATACTTGTATAGTTTCCCATTTGAGGTTGAGATGTAGACTCCTAGATATTTAACCTTTTTAACTATTTCCCATCCTGTCATTCCTTCTAATTCTTCCCTTTGATTAGTGTTCATATTTTTAACTAGCATCTTTGTTTCCCCTAAATTTATTTTAAATCCGGATACTTGGCCATATTGATTAATCATATTCATTAAAACCTTACTAGATTCCTGTGGTTGGGTTAATGTTATAACCAAATCGTCTGCAAATGCACGCAATCTATGTTCTTGGGTCAGGCTGGACAGCCTCTGTCGGGGGCCCTTCTATATTAAAAAGCCACATAGGCAGAGTTGCAGCTTGCAAAAGAACAGGAAGCAAGGGCCTAACCGCAGAGTTCAATAGTCCCACAAGGGTCAGCTAAGGTTCGCTTAGAGACACGTACTCAGTACCTATGACAAAAGGAGACCCCCATCTCCTCAAGGTAGCCAATAAGAAATGAATAACGGCAGCAAGACTGTTGGTGGCGCAATACTGGAAGAAGGAAGGTTTGCCTACTATTCAAGAATGGACAATAAAAGTAACAAACTTAGAAGAGATGGCTAAAATATCAGCATATCTTTTTTTTCCCCCCTGAGATGGGATTTGAACCAACTTTTCTGGCCTTTTTATGTATCCTATATGATTGTTCTATCTCCAGGAAAGGACCATTGATGTTGGTCTCTTTCCAGTTAGCAATGCAGAAGCTTGCATTGGCCAGTGGAGGGCAGTGCCCACCACTAGTTTCTCCACAAGGATGTGCTTGATGGTAAAATTCTCCTTCCAGCTGAGCTGTTTGGCGCAATCTCCCATATAACAACTGTTCCTGCTTTGCTTTTCCAGACTTAGCCCAAATCATCTAGGTCAGGGCAACCTTAAACATTCAAAGAGCCATTTGGACCCGTTTCCCACCATAAAAGAAAACACCGGGAGCCACAAAAACCTTCCCCTGCTTGACTATTTCCTGAGGGGCCACAAAACTAGCATAGGTAGTTGAATTAAAAGTTCTGTTTTCTACTGAAACTTTTCTTTTCTTAGATTTATCCATGGTTGACCTCCTGGGGGTTGGAAAGCTCAATAAACCGCACGTCACAGATGGTTGCGACACATATTTCGGGTCACAGGGAGCCGCAGCAGAAGGATGGAAGAGCCACATGCAGCTCCGGAGCCACAGGTTGCTGGCCCCCTGATCTAGGTCAAACGGTGCATCCCTTCAGGTTAAGAGCAAGAACCAGGGAGGCTTGGTCGTCCGAACGTTCCTGCTTCACCTTTATGGGAAATAATGACGGTGCCCTACTGTTGGGGTGCCCAGCATCTCCTACCGCTTGTGTGTATGCTCCGTAGGCTCCAAACTGGATCGTCATGGGGTTAAAGATGCCCAGCTGCCCGGCCATCTGATGCATTCGCCGCAGAGTTCGCTCCTTGTCCGTGTCGGCAAACTTCACGACTAAGCTGGAGGACGCACCCTAGCAGAGGGAAGAGAGAAGCAGAGGCAGAAACAGAGAGAGTGGGGCAGATTGTACCCGTCGCTGGTGCGTCGGTTCGAACGGAGGAGTCTTGCAAATGAATCTCACGGGGGGGGGGGAGGCAGTGGCAATAGAGAGGAACAATGTTGAAGATTAGGGTGGCCCCTTTCCTTGGGAGCTTCTCTTCCTAGAGGTAGCCCTTGACTTACAACCACTGGTTTAGGGACGGTTTGAAGCAGTGGTGGGTTTCAAAAAATTTTCGAACCTACTCTGTGGGCGTGGCCTCCTTTGTGGGAGTGGCTTGCTGGCCATGTGACCTGGTGGGAGTGGCTTGCCGGCCATGTGTTCTCTCTCTCTCTCTCTCTCTCTCTCTCTCTCTCTCTCTCCTTCCTTTTGTCTCTCTGTCCCTTTTTCCTTTATTTCTTTCATCTCTCTCTAACTTTTTCTTTCTTTTTTGTTATTTATTTCTTCCTTTCTTTCTCTTTCTCTTTCTCTCTCTCTCTCCTTCCTTTTGTCTCTCTGTCCCTTTTTCCTTTTTTTCTTTCATCTCTCTCTCACTTTTTCTTTCTTTTTTTCGTTATTTCTTTCTTCCTTTCTTTCTCTTTCTCTCTCTCTCTCTCTCGCTGTGTGTGTGTGTGTGTTTGTGTGTGTGTGTATGTCAGTAGTGGGTTTCAAAAAAATTTGGAACCTCTTCTGTAGGTGTGGCCTGCTTTCTGGTGGAACCTCTTCTAACCAGTTCGGTAGATTTGACGAACTGGTTCTACCGAACTGGTGCGAACTGGTAGGAACCCACCTCTGGTTTGAAGTCACGACAGCACTGAAAACAGTGGCTGATGACTGCTCCTTGCACATACAAAAGCCCTCAGGGTCGTAAATTATGAAAGAGCAAATGATAAAATGGGCACAGAACTTTGGCTATAATATTGAATTAGACAAATGGGAAAAATTTTGGGGAATAAATTTTAAAATGACACTATCAGTTGCATACAAGGGAAACCAGTACAAAATGTTTTACAGATGGCACCTGGCACCAACAAGGTTAGCTAAAATCTTAACAAATACCTCCCCAAAAATGCTGGAAATGCGAATCAATACACGTAACATATTACCATTTATGGTGGACCTGTGAGGAGGCAAATTTTTTTTGGAAAAGGATCAAAAATTGGCTGGAGGCAATAACAGGGGTTAAAATAGAATGGAAACCTGAAGTTTTTTAAATTAGGAATTATGTCTGCGAAATACAAAAAAGAAATCCAGTATTTAATACTACATATAATTACGGCGGCAAGGATTGCCTTGGCCCAGAAATGGAAAAACAAATTAATCCCAAGTAAAGATGAAATAATAAGAAAGGTTCTGGATTGTGCTGAAATGGACAAACTAACTAAAGAAATCCAGGGAAAAGAAGAATCAGAATTCTACCAGACATGGGATAAATGGAGGTATAGGTGGATGGAGGAAAGGAACAAGAATCAATGAAGGAATATAACAAAACTCAAAAAAATAATAGTTATGAGTAAAATAAGAGGGTTAAGAATGGTGAAATCCAAATGAAATACAATAGAAGGGGAAATAATATAAGGTGAGCGGTATCGATTGATGATTGCTATTAGAAAGAACAGGAAGCTCCTGTTCGTATTGTATTGTGTAAATGTGGTGTACGTCTAATTTTTGTGTGTATTTTACATGTTTGTGAATAAAAATCTTTAAAAAATAAATAAAATAAAGATGCCAACTGGAGGATTCTGGGGGGGAAAAAGTCCTCAGGGTCAAGCAATCAAAATTCCGGGCTCTTGGTCACCAACACAACAGTTGCAACATCCAAGAGTCATATGTTCACCCTTTGTGAGCTTCTTAGCGGAGGTCAGATGAGCAGTGGGGGAAGCCACCCACCCACAAATCATTTAATGATTGCTGCAATTTGCTTAACCACTGTGGTAAAAAGAGGTGGTGTAATCGGGCATGACTCTCTTAACAACCATCTTGTCTAGCAATGGAAATTCTGATCCCAACGGTGGTTGTATGTCGAGGACTACCCGGAGCAAACATCATGCATGTTCTAACCTAGCAGAATAACAAAGAGTTGGAAGGGACCTTGGAGGTCTTCTAGTCCAACCCCCCTGCTTAAGCCGGAAATCGTATTCCATTCCAGGCAAATGGCCATCTCTTTCTTAAAAACCTTCAAGTGTTGGAGCATTCACAGCTTCTGGAGGCAAGTTGCTCCACCGATTAATTGTTCTAACTGTCAGGGAATTTCTCCTTGGTTATCGGTTGCTTCTCTCCTTGATTAGTTTCCACCTGTTGCTTCTTGTCCTCCTTTCAGGTGCTTTGGAGAACAGGTTGACTCCCTCTTCTTTGGGGCAGCCCCTCAAGTATTGGGGCCCTGCTATCATGTCCCCCCTAGTCCTTCTTTTCATTAAACTAGACATACCCAATTCCAGCAACCCTTCATTGTATGTTTTAGGTTTAGGTTTATTAGATTTATATGCCGCCCTTCTCCCAAGGACTCAGGGCGCCCTACAACATTAAAAGAAACACATAAGCCAGAGCCAAGGTGGCGCAGTGGTTAAATGCAGCACTGCAGGCTACTTCAGCTGACTGCAGTTCTGCAGTTCGGCTGTTCAAATCCCACCAGGTTCAAGGTCGACTCAGCCTTCCATCCTTCCGAGGTGGGTAAAATGAGGACCCGGATTGTTGTTGGGGGCAATATGCTGACTCTGTAAACTGCTTAGAGAGGGCTGAAAGCCCTATGAAGCGGTATATAAGTCTAACTATTGCTATTGCTATAATACAAAAGTTTTTTTAAAAATTAAATAGAATATCCCAAACAAACTCAATAAGAATTGACAATAACATTTTTTAAAAAAAATAGAATTAAAATTAACAATGATCAATAATTTATTTTGTTTTGTTCAGGCCAGGCTGGCTTGCTGGGAAAGTCAACTTTTTAGGGCACGTTGGAAGGATCAGAGGTCGGGGATTATACGAAGCCTGTTTTAGCCTGCATTTCCCTAATTATCCTTGTTACTCTTTCTAGAACAGTGTTTCTCAACCTTGGCAACTTGAAGATGTCCGGACTTCAACTCCCAGAATTCCCCAGCCAGCGCTGGCTGGGGAATTCTGGGAGTTGAAGTCCGGACATCTTCAAGTTGCCAAGGTTGAGAAACACTGTTCTAGAGTCTCCAAATCTTTTTTTCTTTTTTACATCGTGGCGACCAAACTCAGCTGGGTTTTAAGATCCTGGATCTACGATTACACTTTGTCTTTTCCTGAAAATACCGCATTCACCCCTAGGCACAACCGTTTAAGTAGATCATTCCCTCTCCCTGAGTCACCCCGCCCTGCGAGAACGATGACCCGAAGTGGGGCTTATAAAAACACGAAGCAAATACACCACGTCTCGGTTGCTACATCATACTAAGCTCTCACGCAAGGCTGGTTCGCTGGTAAACAAGCCAGACTGCAGATCCAGAGTGGACCCTGCTTTCCTGCCCACACGTCTTCAATTTCCAGAGCCCATGTGCTACAACAACAACAACAAAAGAATTCCTTTTGATGCATGCCGATGAGAATAGAATAGACTAGAATAACAAGAGTTGGAAGGGACCTTGGAGGTCTTCTAGTCCAACCTCCTACTCTGGCAGGAAACCCTGTGCCGTTTCAGAGAAATAGAATAGAATATAGAAATGAATAGAATAAAATAGAATAGAATAGAATAGAATATAGAAAATGAATAGAATATAGAAAATGAATAGAATAGAATAAAATAAAATAGAATATAGAAAATGAATAGAATAGAATAAAATAGAATAGAATAGAATAGAATATAGAAAATGAATAGAATAGAATATAGAAAATGAATAGAATAGAATATAGAAAATGAATAGAATAGAATATAGAATAGAATAGAATATAGAATAGAATATAGAAAATGAATAGAATATAGAATACAATAGAATAGAATATAGAAAATGAATAGAATATAGAATACAATAGAATAGAATATAGAATAGAATATAGAAAATGAATAGAATAGAATATAGAATAGATTAGTAGAAAATGAATACAATACAATAGAATAGAATAACAGAGTTGGAAGGGATCTTGGAGGTCTTCTAGTCCAACCCTCTAAACATGCAAATTCACTTGTCCCTGGAAGGAACAGCTTTAACATGGATATTCAAGGTTCTTTCTTTCTTTCTTTCTTTCTTTCTTTCTTTCTTTCTTTCTTTCCTTCTTTCCTTCCTTCCTTCTTTCCTTCCTTCCTTCTTTCCTTCCTTCCTTCCTTCCTCTTTCTTTTCTTTCTTCTTTCTTTCTTTCTTTCTTTCTTTCTTTCTTTCTTTCTTTCTTTCTTTCTTTCTTTCAAAGGATTTAATACATTTATTGATTTGTATTTGTGCCTGTGCATGTTTTAAGAAAAAGACCGCAAAGACACTCTGTTTAGTCAGAACATAAACATGGCATTGGGACATAGAGAGGGAATTGGGGGGGGGGCATCTTGCTTTCCCAGGGGGCACAGCTGATTGTCACACAGCTGATCGTCAGAACTACCGGTTTGCCTGAACCGGTAGCATTTTTTAAAACCATGGGTCCGGATGAACCGGTCCGAACCGGTAGCATTTCACTCCTGCTGGTCCCCCAATTCTACTGCCCACAAGAGATTCTGGACCTGAGATTTGCAAAAATCCCCAGGATTCCGAGCTTTTCTGCCTGGCCCGTCGTGACCATGGAAACAATTGATGGGAGACTCCCGCTATCTCAGCCAGAATTGGCTCTCCATGGGTTCCAGCTAACTAGCCTTATTTAAGAAAACAAGCCTTATCTTTATTTACAAGGGACGGGATTGATTTTGTGCCTGTAATGAAACGGCCACCGTCTGTTTGGGGGCCGAGAGAAGCTTGGAGATAAACGGGCTAATCCTTGCACCGACCATTTCCTGAAATGCATTTTTTAATCCCAGGATCCGGGCGTGTTATTTCTTTTCCCCAGGGCCAGGATTGATTTTTAAAAAAATAATAATAATAATAATTTGGGGCCTCATTTACACTTAAGTTTCACGACAAACAGAGTGATCCTGATTCCACTTCGGCCATGTACTTGAGAGTTCCCCCTTTCTACCCCCTTAGACTTGGGGGGTTATAATCTTCCGGATAGTCCGAAGATGTCCGAAGGACTTCTGCTTTGGGATGGGCTCCTCTGAGAAGCCGGGATGATTGCTTGGGGCCTTTGAAAATTTGTCTTCTGTTTTGGATGTCAACAGTCAATAGATGAAGCCTTCCTTCCTTCCTTCCTTCCCTCCCTCCTTCCTTCCTTCCTTCCTTCCTTCCTTCCTTCCTTTCCTGCTTCTTTCCTTCCTACCTACCCTCTGTCCCTGCTTCCTTCTTTCTTTCCTTCCTTTCTTTCTTCCCTGCTTCTTTCCTTCCTACCCTCCTTCCCTCCCTCCCTTTCATTCATTCCTTTCCTCCTTCTTTCCTTCCTTCCTTCCCTGCTTCTTTCCTTCCTACCCTCCTTGCTTCCTTTTCCTCCCTCCTTTCCTCCCTCTTTCATTAATTCCTTCCCTCCTTCTTTCTTTCCTACCTACGCTCTGTCCCTCCTTGCTTCCTTCCTTCTTTCATTCCTTCCTTCTTCCCCCTTCTTTCCTCCTTCCCTTCCTTCCCTCCTTGCTTCTTTTTCCTTCCTCCCCTTCCTTCCTTCTTTCCCTCCTTCTTTCCTGCCTTACTACCCTCCTTTTCCTCCCTCCCTTTCCTTCCTTCCTTCCTTCCTTCCTTCCTTCCTTCCTTCCTTCCTTCCTGTTGATTGTTTTTAAAATTGTGGTGTTGTGTTGTCCATTGTTTTTCTTTTTTTTCTGTTTGTTTCCCCCCCCCCCCCCGACTTGATTTGTGAGCCGCCCTGAGTCCCTCTGGGAATAGGACGGCATAGAAATACAATAAAATCGTAAATCGTAAATCGTAAATCCTTCCTTCCTTCCTACCCTCTTTCCCTCCTTGCTTCCTTTTCCTCCCTCCCTCCCTCTCTTTCCTTCCTTCCTTCTTTCCTTCCTTCCTTCCTTCATACCCTTCTTGGTTCCTTTTCCTCTCTCCCTCCCTTTCCTCCCTTCCTTCCCTCCTTACTTCTTTCCTTCCTTCCCTCCCTTCTTTCCTTCCTTCCTACCCTCCTTGCTTCCTTTTCCTTCCTCCTGCCCTCCCTCCCTTCCGCTCTACCTCGATCTGTTTTGTTCCTTTCTTTCTTTTGTCCTTCCACCCTCCCTCGCTTGCTCTCCCCACTTCCTTCCTTCCCCTCTCCCTCTTTTCTTCGGTCCCTCCTCCAGCCAAACTCTTTGTCCCCCTCCAACCTCATCTGGGGCCGTTGGAGTTCATTGTCAGCCCAGCCTCCTTGCAACTGCTGATCGGTTCAATCCTCTCCTATAATCACCAGGACTCCTGGGGCCTTCCTGCCCCCTCCTCCTGCCTCTCTCTCTCTCTCATTTAGAACTATGACCTTCATTGTTAATTAAATGGCAGTTTTCTCAAGCCGGTGATTCAATTACCTCCTGACACCTGCTTGGAGAACACAGCTGCTGATTAGAATAAACAGCAAAGAGTTATTTTTTGCAACAAGTGATTTGATCCCTAAGAATCTGATCCAATCACCCAGATGATAAATTAGCAGGCGATGGAACAAAGGAGGAGAAAATGTGTGTTTGGGTGAGAGAGGGAAGGTGAGGAAAAGAAAAGAAGGAAGAGAGTAGGTAAAGGTAGAATGATGGAGGGAGGACAGAAGAAAAGAGTAGAGGGGAAGGAAGGAAGGAAGGAAGGAAGGAAGGAAGGAAGGAAGGAAGAAGAGGTAGATGAAGGGAGCGGGAGGAAGAACAGAAGAAAGGAAGAAAAAGGTAGAGGGGAAGGAAAGAAGGAGGGAAGGAAGAAGAAAGAGGAAGGAAGGAAGAAAAGAGGTAGAGGTAGAGGAAGGAAGGAAGGAAGGAAGGAGAGGTAGATGAAGGGGGGAAGGACAGAAGGAAGAAAGGAAGAAAAGAGGTAGAGGTAAAATGGAAGGATGGATGGAAGGAAGTAGCAGTATATGAAGAGAGGGAGAGGAAAAAAGAAAGGAAGAAAAGAGTTAGAAGTGAAGGGAGGAAGGGAGGAAGAAAGGAGAAAGAGGAAAGAAGAAGAAAAGAGGTAAAGGGAGAGGAAGGAAGAAGGAAGGAAAGAAAGAAAGAAGGAAAAAAGGAAATGGGAGGGAAGGAGAAAAAGAAGGAAGGAAAGAAGAAAACGGGTAGAAGTAGAGGAAGGAAAGAAAGAAAGAAAGAAAGAAAGAAGGAAGGAAGGAAAGAAAGGAGAAAGAAAGAAAGAAAGAAGGAAGGAAGGAAGGAAGGAAAGAAAGGAGAAAGAAAGAAGGAAGGAAATAGGAGGGAAGGAAGCTTGTGAAAAAGGAAGGGACATGTACTGCTGTAAATGGGGATTTTAGCACCTCTAGAGATTGGTTTGGCGGGGACTTTATAGAGAAACACCCCCCACCCCCCCATGACAAAACGAACAGTCTGCTCTCAGTTATGGAGAGCCTTGGTATAACTCTAATTCTCAGGGTGCTGGTGGCAGAAATCAGGGGGAGCTGCAGGGACGGAAGGTGAAAGGTCAAGTATCTCCTCCTCTTAAGACAAGTTGGCTGTTGGGTTCCTTCAACAGATGGAAACCTTTCACCCAGCACCTCTTCCTAAACCGTCAACCCCAGCTTAGCAAATAATGCCGGTTTATTCTGAGCCTGCTGACTTTCAATTCAGTTTGGAAACTCTAACTCCAAAAGTCCGGAAACGAACCTTTTCAGGAACACCAAGTTCCTCTCTCGCCTGGCGGCTGACCTCCCTCTAATCCAAGAGGGTCTTAACCTTCGCCTGTAAATAGATGCCAAGGCCTCTGTGAATTGGATGCGGGGGGGGGGGGGGAGAGTGAGGGAAATACACCTTTATCTTCAGCAAGGTCAACCTTAAATTCTCCTCCAAGAATGGATACGGACCACAACATTTAGATATCTTATTAACTGACTTTGTTTCAGAATATGTTACAAAAGTGTCATGTTATGGGAGGTTTATTGAAATTGCGAATGAATGCCAATACAAATGATTTTAGACAAAAGCACATTTAAATAATTGTAATTAAATGAGAATTGTGGTGCAGTGATAGTAAAATACATAATTTTTTTTTTATTTAAAATGTGCAATTCAATTGGAATGAAGTATATGTAAGGACTGTGGAAGAAACGCACGAAATGTATTTGTAACCAATCGACACGCTTTCTACAAGATGATTCTTGTTTTGTGTGTGTTTTTTTAAATTAAAATAATAAAATTTTTCAAAAAAAAAAAAAAAAAGAAGAATGTCTACGGACCACAAAGTAACACACAACCATTAGACTCCCCAAAAATGAATTTCCACAAATCTCACCCTCTAAAATTATTATAGCAAAACAAGGAGGCATTGCCTTGTTATTGATTTCATGGATTAATTCAGAAGTACCTTTTGAGCATAAATGGTTCGTTTGCGATACGATCAATAGCAATGTTATTTTATTTTACGTATTTACATGCATTACTTTGGAGGGTTGCGGTGGCTTGGAGTTGGGGTTCTCGCCTCGCAATCAGGAGATGGTGAGTTCGAACCTAGGTAGAGGCAGATCAGGAGTGAAATTCAGCCAGTTCTGACTAGAGAACCGGTACAGAGGTAGGTTCCTACCAGTTCGCACCTATTCGGTAGAACCGGTTCGTCAAATCTACCAAACCGGTTAGAAGAGGTTCCACCAGTGGACCCGGAAAGCAGGCCACACCTACAGAAGAGGTTCCAAAATTTTTTGAAACCCACCACTGAACCGGTAGCAGAAATTTTGAGTAGTTCGGAGAACCAGCCACAGAGGTGGGTTCTGGGTGGTACGGCCCAGTACAGCCTTAGCGGTAGTAGCTGGGAGCAGCAGCCGCCGTATCGGTACGGTGGCTCATTTGGCACATCTGCACATTAGCGTTCCATAGCTGTTTATAACACAACCGGGCCAATTGTGCCCGGTGTGGCACCTGCGCGATCTCCATTGAGCAGCTGGGTGTCACAGGGCAGTGGCGTGCCCAACTAGGATGCCCAGCCCCATGCACAGCATACCGGTTGCGAATAGGATCAGGAACCCGCCACTGACTGGCAAATGCCACCTCTGGCTGGCCCCAGAATAGGGAGGGAATGGAGATTTTGCAGTATCCTTCCCCTGCCACGCCTACCAAGCCACGCCCACAGAACCGGTAGTTTAAAAAAAATTGCATTTCACCACTGAGGCAGACATTTCTCTCTCTGGGCATAATGAGCCTGTATCTGCTGAACAAAACTCCACCTTGGTGATAGGGAGAGCATCTGGCCATGAAAACACTCTCCTAGCTCCATTCCGTTGCCCAGACTCCACCCTGCAAGGGATTATGGGGCTGTTAAAAGATGATGCTTTAAATGTGTTATTCCCCCTGACCCCACTTAAAGAAGTCCAGGGTACAAAAGGATTGAAACGTTTTTGCTTTAGGAAAAAAAGAATGATTAGGATCGGAAAGTTAAATGCGAAATATACCGTTAGAGAACTTGAATGGGATTTTGACTGCAGTGAAACTCGGATGCCTGGCAAATCTTTCCTACGCTTAACTTAATATGTGAGGCTATTATTAAATATGTGTAGAGTAATCACATTAAGATAACGTAATTGCAATTCCGCATAATTTTAATTCAATGCAGATGAATTCAAATGGATTCTACGGCTTTGGATGGGCTCCGTTTTGGATTGCGGTCCCTCCTGCACCGATAGTCCTCAACTTACATTTGTTTCGCGACTGTTAAAAGTTACGACGATACTGGAAAAATGTGACTTACAAGGAGCCCTCCCACTTACGACCATCACAGCATCCCCACGGTCATTGGATCGAAATCCAGATGCAACGGGCATGTTAGTTATGACAGCTGCAGCATCCTCTGTGTGTGTGTGTGTGTGAGAGAGAGAGAGAGATCATAATTTACGTCAGGGGTGGTTTCCCGTCGGCATTACTACTGGTTTGGTACACGTGCATTTGCACTTAAAAAGGTCTACGCATGCGCACACCATTAAAAAAGAGGGGGGGGAATTACATTTTTCCAATGAAGATTGTTCTGCGCATGTGCAGGACAAAAAATAAGGAGGGTGGCACCAGAGGTGGGTTCCTACCAGTTCGCACCTATTCAGTAGAACCGCTTCGTCAAATCTACCAAACCGGTTAGAAGAGATTCCACCAGTGGACCCGGAAAGCAGGCCACACCTACAAAAGAGGTTCCAAAATTTCTTGAAACCCACCACTGGTCCTTGGATATGATTATTCTACACTATCATGCTCCTATTTATAAAACTCAGTGCCTCTGTGAAAGGTAAGGATGACTACTGCGTTTGTGGGGCAATCAGAACATTGCGTGTGTTGAAGTTGTTTTAACGCAAACCAAAGATGCCTTTTAAAAAACAAGTTTACATCCTATTCTTATGCATGCCAGTGCTGTGTGTGAGGTAATTTAAGGTGGTTCTGACAAGTGTCATCGGCATCTTCATATCCAGTCACATGGGCGGCAAGCCACTCCCATCCGGTCACATGGGCGGCAACACCCACAGAGTAGGTTCGAACAATTTTTGAAACCCACCACTGGAGCACACCATTAAAAAGGGGGGGGGGAATTACATTTTTCCAATGAAGATTGTTCTGGGCATGTGCAGGACAAAAAATAAGGATGGTGGCACCCAGGATAAGACCGGTACATTCACATGTCCAGCCGAGTTACTACCGATTCGTCCGAACCAGTCCGTACTGGTAGGAACCCACCTCAGATTTAGGGCCTTAGCATAGCCAGTTTCCAGCAAGCACACAGTCAATATGGGAAGCTGTATTCGCTTGATGACCGCATGATTCCCTTAATGACTGCTGTGATTCGCCTAACCCACCGCAGTGATTTGTTGGGCCCATGAAAGTTTTGCCGGGTATCTGGGATCTTATTGCAAGTCGAAATCCCATTTTCGATTCTTGGAAAGGTCATAAAATTGGACGGGGCACCTTTACCAACTGCCTCGTTCATCATCTTCTTTTAATGACCCCATAATCCCTTGCAGGATGGAGTCTGGGCAACTGATTGGCGCTAGGAGAATGTTTACTGGCCGGATGACCTTCCTGTTGCCAATGAGGAGTTTTGTTCAGCAGATATATTCTCACTATGCCCAGAGAGAGAAACATCTGCCTCTACCTGGGATCGAACTCACAGCTTCCGGATTGTAAGGTGAGAGCCCCGCCTCCAGGCCACCACACCCCTTACTGACTGCCTTGTTGAACTATGGAAATTCTGGTCCCATCGAGAACTATTGGTATTGCCCAGTGGCTAATTGGTGCCTTCGCACTTTTCCCTTTTGAGTGTATGAAGTCGTACGCTATGCTGTTCCTCTCTCTGGATGTGGGTTTTGGCCCACACTTACCGGCATGGTCTGACTCCCGTGGAGAGTGCTAATGGCGGCTTGAGCTTCTGCGTGGCATCCATATTTGACGAAGGCACATCCTAGAGGGAGAGAGGAAAAACTCAGTTCGATTCAGTTCGAACTCCGTTCGGGTTTCAATTCAGTTGGAACAAAAGGTCAAGAAATCACCCTTGGCCATTCAGGGGTCCAAGGTATCATGCAAACCCAGAAAAGCGATTAAATCCATCCGTGACCCGACAGATGCGCGCACAACAAAAGCACGCCGACAAAACCGCGGTGAGAAAACCACAACATCATAAATACGCCCACAACAACGCGCCGACAAAACCGCACCCACAAAAGCGTGATTTAAGTTAAGGTAAGGGTTAGGATGAGGTTCAGGGTTAGGTTTAGGGTTAGATTTAAGGTTAGGTTTAGGGTTAGGGTTAGGTTTAGGTTTAGGTTTAGGTTTAGGGTTAGGGTTAGGGTTAGGTTTAGGGTTGGGGTTAGGTTTAGGGTTATTAGGTTGTTATTAGTTGTTTGTTGAAGGCGCGCTTTTGTCGGCGCGCTGTTGTCAGCGCGCCTCTGCACACATTCGTCAAAGCGATTTCAACCTCGTGGTTTTCTCGCCGCGGTTTCGTCAGCGCGCTTTTGTTGAGCGCACATTTGTCGGTGAACCAAATCCATCAACAGATTATATAGATCAGATTGACCCAGGTTGGATACTTCTTTAGACATCTCATCAATACCCATCAACCTTCCAGACTGGTTCCCCTTGCATAGCGCCTGCCATGTAGACTCCTAGTTGACATACATATCAACTCTCTTACCTTCTTTTCATTTTTGACCCACCCTCCTGTTGCACCTTCCCCTCTCACCTTTACTGGCTCCATCGGGGCCTCGGAGGATGGTGCATTCTTCAATCTGTCCGAAGGGTTCGAAGAGTCGCCGGACGTCGTCCTCACTCTGTTGCTTCCCCAACATGCCTACAAAGAGCTTCCTGTCTTCTAAAAGCAAGCCACCTCTCATTAGTCGGAGTAACAGAAAAAGGCAAGGATCAGAGCCAAAGCTGGGGGGGGAGGGTGGCTTTGATGACCAGGTCTGCCCTAGAAGTCAGGATCAGAGGCATTGTCCAGCCAGAGGACCTGCTCAGCTGAAACGGCCTCGGGACCTTCAAAAGGAGCAAAGCAGTGGTGAAATTCTAATTTTTTTACTACCAGTTCTGTGGATGTGGCTTGGTGGGCATGGTGTGGCTTGGTAGGAGTGGCAGGGGAAGGATATTGCAAAATCTCCATTCCTATCCCACTCTGGGACCAGCCAGAGGTGGCATTTGCCGGTTCTCCGAACTACTCAAAATTTCTGCTACTGGCTCTCTGAACTACTCAAAATTTCTGCTACTGCTCCTCTGAACTACTCAAAATTTCTGCTACCAGTTCTCCAAATTACTCAAAATTTCCACTACCGGTTCTCCGAACTACTCAAAATTTCCATTACCGGTTCTCTGAACTACTCAAAATTTCTGCTACTGGCTCTCCGAACTACTCAAAATTTTCGCTATCGGTTCTCTGAACTACTCAAAATTTCTGCTACCGGTTCTCTGAACTACTCAAAATTTCCTCTCCCTGTTCTCTGGACTACTCAATGTTTCCGCTACCAGTTCTCCGAACTACTCAAAATTTCTGCTATCACTTCTCTGACCTACTCAAAATTTTTGCTACCACTTATCTGAACTACTCCAAATTTTCAGCTACCAGTTCTCCGAATTAATCAAAATTTCCGCTACCAGTTCTCTGACCTACTCAAAATTTCTGCTACTGGTTCTCCAGAACCTGTCAGAACCTGCTGGGTTTCACCCCTGGAGCAAAGCCAGTCAATGTTAGGAAGACACTAGAATTGTTCTCATCATGTCAAGAGCTCAATGTTTCACCGTAAAAAATTGCACCCCCAGTTTTGCATTTGTTTACTTAACTAACCCACAGAGGACATTGCTGTCCTACAGTCTTCCATCAGCTGGCAGAGTCTGACATGGCAACGGCACACTTCATTCTGCTTTAATGGTCAAGTAGACCGCATGGATGTGGTCTAGAGATAATTGGTCACCAAGAAGTCCTTGGGGCTTTCTGGGCTCTGTTGCTTGCTTGCTCCAAGAATTCCACAATTCAACTCTGAGCTACATATATTCTCTTCCATCAATGGTCACCTCATGATGGGACGGTTGCAACATAGTCTACATGCAGTTGCCCTTGAAAAACCACTCAGAAGTTACAGCCGGCTCAAAATGCAGCGGTGTGAGTAGTGATGGTATTTTCTTGTTATGCCCATCTATCTTTATGTAAGCTACATCGATTCCCAGCTGGTTTCTGGCCACAATTCAAGATACCTATAAAGTACCTACAAAGCCTTCATGGCATGGTTATCTGATGGATGACCTGTCTCCCCTTATTTTTGCCTGCCTGGTTTGCCCTCCAAAACCAATGAGGAGGAAGAATGCCATGTGGCCATAGAACCTGGAATCTAGGCTTATCCAGAATTAAGCTCTGATTTATGTGGCAGTGGTTTTCTGAATACCCCAACCCTGGCAGAATTCCCACAACCCACTACAACATAATGTTTGATTTACAAATCCCAGTAGCTGCATTTGCATGAAATGTGAAGCAGAACTTCACCAAATGCCTCAGCGTGAGACGGGTACTTGAGTCACTCTTTAATGTGGGAAAAGGCAAAAGAGGAATATGAAGAATATCCTGGGCATCTGGATTCCCAACTGTAAGCATGAGATGGCAACATGTTGTGGCAGAGCCCAACACAAAAAGAAGAAGAGTGGATTGTCCTAGTCTCCAAAGTCTCTGAAAAGCAATTGGTGGGAGATCATTTAAGAGAGATCCAACCTTGAATGAAGGAGGGACTTCTTGACAATCAACCAGTGGAATGGCTTGCCTTCAGAAGTTGTGGATACTCCATCATGGGAGGTTTTCAAGAAGAGACTGGACAACCATTTGATTGGGATAGTATGCCTTGAGCAGAGTGTGTCTGTTGGACTTGTACAGGGGTTGACAACCTTAAACACTCAAAGAGCCACAAAAATCCTAACCGGAAGCCCCCCATTCAATTCTGGAGCCGACCGGAAGTCCAGTTCCCACACCATAGAGTCTCCTCCTAGCATGGAGTCCTTTTTCCTCTACTGACTGGAAGTCCAGTTCCCCCACCATCGTCTCTTCCTAACATGGCGTCCTTTTTCCTCTGCTGACTGGAAGTCCGGTTCCACCACCATAGAGTCTCCTCCTAGCATGGTGTCCTTTTTCCTCTGCTGACTGGAAGTCTGGTTCCACCACCATAGAGCCTCCTCCTAGCATGGCGTCCTTTTTCCTCTGCTGACTGGAAGTCCGGTTCCACCACCATAGAGTCTCCTCCTAGCATGGCGTCCTTTTTCCTCTGCTGACTGGAAGTCCGGTTCCCCCACCATAGAGTCTCCTCCTAGCCCGGCATCCTTTTTCCTTTACCTGTCCTAACCAAAAGCCCTATCAATTGTGGCGCCGACCGGCAACAGGGAGCCGCAGCAGAGGGATGAAAGAGCCACATGCGGCTCCAGAGCCACAGGTTGCTGGCCCCTGGACTGGAAGACCTCTGAAGTTCCTTACGATCCTATGATTCTACATTCTACATAAGACAGCAACAGGTCACATTCTGAATCGACTCACGGTGGAGCAATAAATAGGACAGCTAGAAGAAGACTGGCGGATCTGAAGGTTACGGGAAAGCACGTCCCCATATGTGCGCGCGCCAGAGGAAGAGACTATTTAATAGCGTAACAAGCTCCTACGTGGTTATGATTGACTGCCCCAATAAGCTACCATTCCTGGCTTTCTCAAGGGTCATAAATAACCCAAAACCTCATTGGAGCCTCTGTAAATAATGACCCGTTCATGATTATTGCCAGCATCTGTCTCTTCTCGCGCTCCCCGCCAGCGCTCCGGCTTTAATGGCATTTGACACAGGAGATAAGGTGGCCTCTCTTTGCAGGCTGGGAAATAAATAAATAACAGCCCAGCAACGGAGGCGGAAGTCTTTGTCCGCGGAGAGGCTGAGAAAATTAGTTAAGGGATCGGGTTTCATCCATCCTCTCCTTAAATATAAAGCCACTCTCTTTGGAAACCGGAACAAGCCACAGGAGCAACAATTGTGTTTTCTTGGAGTGTGACACTGCTGTCTAGAATTTTTTACACACATACACACACACACACACCCTCCAGAGCTGTCCTGCTTTTTTTGCAGGGTGGGGGGAAGGCTGGTTTGACTTGCTTAGTTCGCCTTAACTTTAGCGTCAGGGTTCCAAGAAATTCACCCGTGGGAAACAGAACGCCCAGGCAGGTAGGTTCCTCAAAAGGTTTTGAGGCTCCGGGGTTGCCATTCGGTTCGTTCCTACGCGGCTTAACGAGTTGTACAAACCCAACCCTATTGCATGAGGTTGCGTGTCTGAAACCCGGAAAGCAGGGTTGATTTAATCCCCGATGAAATGTGGCCGCATGGGCTCACGGAGAACACGCCGGCCTTCAAAAAGAACGACACATGCCATGGTGTGGTTGTGTAACTGCTGCCTGTGTGGGCTTGTGCCTTGATGCCTGACGCAAGTATGCACGTCAAATGCTGCAACTACTGTTCACCCTTCAGGGTCACGTCACACGAAATGGGCAGCCAGGGCCAGGAAATCAGGAATCCGGGCACTTCAAAAGAATACAAGGGTTTATCGCAAGCTTAAGCTCTCTACAAGAATCGGAGCTACTGACAGTCAAAACAAGTTGGCAGCAGATAAGACTTTGAAGCAGGGTTGCCCAGTCTGGGAACCAGACGTGGGTTCCTACCAGTTGGCACCAGTTCGGTAGAACCGGTTCGTCAAATCTACCAAACTGATTAGAAGAGGTTCCACCAGTGGACCCGGAAAGCAGGCCACATCTACAGAAGAGGTTCCAAAAATTTTTGAAACCCACCACTGACACACACACACACACACACAAACACACACACACACACACAGAGAGACTCACACAGAGAAAGAGAAAGAAAGGAAGAAAGAATTAAAAAAAGAAAAAAGAAAGAAAAAGTGAGAGAGAGATGAAAGAAAAAAATGAAAAAGGGACAGAGAGACAAAAGGAAAGAAAGAGAGAGCGAGAGAGAGAGCGAGAGAGAGAGCGAGAGAGAGAGAGAGAGAGAGAGAGAGAGAGAGAGAACACATGGCCGGCAAGCCACTCCCACCAGGTCACATGGCCGGCAAGCCACTCCCACAAAGGAGGCCACACCCATAGAGTAGGTTCGAAAATTTTTTGAAACCCACCACTGCTGGGAACCAAGCTTGTTCAAAATGAGCACAGGTTTATTCCATGCTAGTGTTCTACAAGAATCCGAACTACTAACATCCAAGGCAAATTGGCGGTAGATAAGAATCAACAGAATTAAAAAAGTGCCAGACTTAGATCTCTTGTGGGCACGAAAGGATTCAAGGCTGATGACACGTTTAATCCCTCCCCACATAGCTGCATAGATGTGTTGAATGGAGGAACAAATAAAATGCAATGGGCTTACTAGCATCAGGCATCGAGACACAAATGCATGAAGGCAACATTTGCATGAAGATGTCATTATGCACGTCTTGACACCATTGTGGCTTGTAGACCTGTAGGTTGAGTGCGAAGTGCTTAAATGTGATCCGACAAATTTTAATCTCCCTCTCCTTTGTCCCTTTGTCCCTGTGGAAAATCCCACAGAGATCTAGATCAAAAGCTAGGAATAATACAAGTTGTGTGAATGGAGATTCAACCTATTGCCTATTCTCAGTATACAGGCAGTTACTACCAGGAGATCATCTCTTCCATCAGCTACTCTGGGACTCTCTGCTCACAGCAACTTCACAACCACATTGCTGTTCTTTTTCAGGAATCTCTATTTTTAAAACCCACACGAGTTGGGCAGGTTTTTTCAGTCAAGCTACATTGAAAATGGACAGTAATCCTTTGAACAGCTCTTCAAAGAGATCTCGGTCTATTGTCACACTGACTGTCTCTCATGCTCTCCCCCCCCCCGCCACATTTCGTATGTCGGTTTCTTATTCTGGGCCCGTGCTCTATTTTTAAGTATGAAGAACTGTTGAGTTGGTCAAAGCCAACTCAAGAAGATCGTAGCAGCTGTCATGGGGAGCTTTTGAGTTTCCATTGCCAACTCTCGTTTTTATGGCAATGGACTGGTTAGTTCGATTTTTCTCCTGCCTTTCTTATTTAATATTGTTGCACCGAATTTATATATTACATTTAGAAATCAAGAATACATTTCTTCCAAGCAGTTTTCATCATTATTCTCATTTTAATTTCATGCCTATAACTCTGCAAGGAAAGCCAGGTTCCAAAGTCATAGAATCATAGAGCTGGAAGGGACCTTGGAGGTCTTTTAGTCCAATCCCTTGCTTAAGCCAAGGTACCTTATACCATCCTGGTCAAATGGTTGTCCAGTGTATTTTGGAAAACCTCCAGTGATGGAGCACACCAGAGGTGGGTTCCTACCAGTTCGCACCTATTCGGTAGAACCGGTTCGTCAAATCTACCGAACCGGTTAGAAGAGGTTCCACCAGTGGACCCGGAAAGCAGGCCACACCTACAGAAGAGGTTCCAAAAAATTTTGAAACCCACCACTGGTCCTTGGATATGATTATTCTACACTATCATGCTCCTATTTCTAAAACTCAGTGCCTCTGTGAAAGGTAAGGATGACTACTGCGTTTGTGGTGCAATCAGAACATTGCGTGTGTTGAAGTTGTTTTAATGCAAACCAAAGATGCCTTGTAAAAAACAAGTTGACATCATATTCTTATGCATGCCAGTGCTGTGTGGGAGGTAATTTAAGGTGGTTCTGACAAGTGTCGTCGGCATCTTCATATCCAGTCACATGGGTGGCAAGCCACTCCCACAAAGGAGGCCACACCCACAGAGTAGGTTTGAACAATTTTTGAAACCCACCACTAGAGCACACACAACTCATTGTTCCATTGCTTCATATTACTCAACTGTCAGGAAATCCCTCCTTATTTCCATGTTGGGTGCCTCTTTGACTAGCTCTCACCTGTTACTTCTTGGCTGGCCCTCAGGTGCTTGGGAGAATAAGTCAACCCCCTCCTCTCTGTGACAGCCCCTCAAATACTGGAAGACAGTTATCATGTCCCCCCCATAACTGGTTTCCAATGTCTGGTTCAAAATCTTCAAATACTCTAAATGGAGATTTCATCCAAAGTTTCTCCTTTTGATCTAATAGTCTAATAACTGCATCAGAATAGAATAGAATAGAATAGAATAGAATTAGAATAGAATAAACGTGATTAGTTTCCACCCATTGCTTCTTGTGCTACTAAGATTTAAGATTTGGGGCAGCTAGTTGGAGATGAGTTAACACAGTCTGTCCACTCTTCCAAAAGTCTCCCTGTTGGCCTGATAATGAGGAGGGGGATTATGGAATCCCAAAGTAGAAGACCTCCCAATGACACATCCAAGGTCTATTTGCAACCATCTCCTCTTGTTGAAGCTCTGGGGTTCCACCTCTTTTGGCAGAAAAATCATCTCTTAGTGGCAGAGATGAGGAACCTCTTGGCCCTCGAGATCAAGGGTCTCCAAACTTGAGACCTTTGAAGACTTGTGGACTTCCAGAACTCTGGGAGTTGAAGTCCACAAGTCTTCAAAGGTCTCAAGTTTGGAGACCCCAGCTCTAGGTGATGCTAAATACAGTTCCCAGCATTGTTCAATTGCAGCGGAGCTGGTTGGGAGTTATAGTTTTGATCAAGAAGTGGAAGGTCCCAATTTCCCAGCTACTCTTGCTACTTAAATAGCTTGTATCCAAGATGTATCTTGATTGACTTCTCATCTGGAATTTCTCCTTCCTCTCCTCCTCGGTCTCTGCACCTTGTTCCCCAGGGGATTGCCTACAGTCAAATGTATAGAAGGATTGGCCTTTTTTATTCCCATGTTCTGATGCCTGAGCAGGGTAAATAACAATCTCTTCCAAAAAGAGATGTAGTTATTAAACACAACTCAGCTACTGCCAGCAAAAGCTCCAGGTATCCCAGAGGGAACTAGGAAATAAATTACCCACTTACAGAATGTAATTGGTGATGGATTAAAAATCAATGGCTAGAACAAGATAGCAGTTTTTGGCCAGGTTCTTCAGAGAAGGAGGAGAAAGAAAATACCCTTCCTAGGGAGACAACCCGCTCCATGTTTCAGGTCATGGTTGCCAAGGTTTAGACATGAGCCATCCTGCGTGGGTGGGGGGGTGGGGGGGTTCCTGGAGAAATATCAAGGAGACATTTCAGAAGCGTCAAAGTTGTGGGGTGATAGTTAACGCCAAGGGTAATCTGGAATAACCAGGTCTGCAAGTTTAGTAAGATCAAAGGGTGGACGTAGAGGTGAGGAACATCAATGGAGGCTCTAGAACCTCTACAGACAAATCCTTCTCTTCTTTAATGGTTTTCAAGGAGAGTTTTGGGTGAGTGGATGTGTTTGTGAAGGGGTTCATAGCAATCTTAGCCAGTGTGCACTCTAGAAAGAGTGCAGAGAAGAGCAACAAAGGTGATTAGGAGACTGGAGGCTAAAACGTATGAAGCAACTCGGTATGTCTAGTTGAATGAAAAGAAGGACTAGGGGAGACATGATGGAAGTCTTCCAATATCTCAGGGGCTGCCCCAAAGAAGAGGGAGTCAAGCTATTCTCCAAAGCACCTGAGGGCAGGACAAGAAGCAATGGGTGAAACTCATCAAGGAGAGAAGCAACCTAGAACTAAGGAGAAGATTCCTGACAGTTAATCAGTGGAACAACTTGCCTCCAGAAGTTGTAAATGCTCCAACACTGGACGATTTTTAAGAAGAGATTGGATACATTTGTCTGAAGTGGTGTAGGGTTTCCTGCCTAAGCAGGGGGTTGGACTAGAAGACCTCCAAAGTCCCTTCCAGCTCTATTTTTCTATTCTATTCTATTCTATTCTAAATTCTGTTCTGTTCCGTTTCGTTCTGTTCCATTCCATTCTAAATTCTATTCTATTCTATTTTAAATTCTGTTCTGTTCCGTTCCATTCCATTCCATTCCATTCCATTCCATTCTATTCTATTCTAAATTCTATTCTATTCTATTCTATTCTATTTTATTGTATTCTATTCTTTGCTTTTCTATTCTAAATTCTGTTCCATTCCATTCTATTCTAAATTCTGTTCTATTCTATTCTAAATTCTATTCTATTCTTTGCTTTTCTATTCTAAATTCTGTTCCATTCCATTCCATTCTATTCTAAATTCTGTTCTGTTCCATTCCATTCTAAATTCTGTTCTATTCTATTCTAAATTCTATTCTATTCTATTCTATTCTTTGCTTTTCTATTCTAAATTCTGTTCCATTCCATTCCATTCTATTCTAAATTCTGTTCTGTTCCATTCCATTCTAAATTCTGTTCTATTCTATTCTAAATTCTATTCTATTCTTTGCTTTTCTATTCTAAATTCTGTTCCATTCCATTCCATTCTATTCTAAATTCTGTTCTGTTCCATTCCATTCTAAATGCTGTTCTATTCTGTTCTATTCTGTTCTATTCTATTCTATTCTAAAATAGCCACACATGTACTGCAGCAATACTTTGCAACATCCTAGTTGTAATGTTGTGTGTGAGGGCCAGAACCAACTAAAGAAAATGTGATTTCACACTGTTGCATATATGAAGCTACCCCTAATAATATCATCAAAAACATCTGTCTCTCCTAGGTCCTTAGGAAGGACTCGCTAGGTGGCTAAAAATGCCAAATCCAATCCAAACATCTGGCTGATTGTAGGCTCAGCCCGTTATCATAATAATCTTTCCAGAGATCCAAGCAAAACCGGGCCAATTTTGCATTTCCTTTTGCTAACACTGATTGCTTTGTTCGAATTGAAAATGGAAATGATCGTATGTTATTTTTGGCAAGGGGGATAAGGTACTGGTCTTTATTTAAGTAGATAGCTTAGGGGAGGCATTAATAATTCACCCTCCTCGTGATTTGTGATGTTGAGGATTTCCTATGGCTTCTCCCAAAGATCTGAAGCTTGTGACAAAGCTTCAATCTGGTTGTAAACGCTACTACGCAACTTGTGTTTTTTTTTTTTTTAAATTCAAGCACATTCCCCTAGAGGGCGCTGGTAAGCCACGAACATCAATTCTGAAGCCTTTTAAGATGTTCTCTCCACTGTGCGCTAAGCTTAGATGTTATGCCCAAAAGTATCATGGCCAAATTACACCAAACCAAGATGGAATTTGATTCAGGTGTGCCCAGAATGCCTAGTTTGTTATTTTTTTTTACTGTCAATGCTCCATTCTCATGCAAATGTCTAATTGAATATAATGCGGACTTGTAAATATTTCTAGGCATTTTTCCCGAATGCCATCACTCTGCTAAACAACTAACTCCCACAACACCATCAAATTATTTTCTAAGACTGTATTACTATTATCCTTCCTCGTACCTATCTCTTCCCACTTAGGACTATAACCATGTTGCTTGTATCTTTACAATTCATATTGTTTTATTTGTTTCCTAGTATGATTTGATTGCTTATTAGTAACCTATCACTAAGTGTTGTAACTTATGATTCTTGATGAATGTATTCTATTTTATTTTTCTTTATGTACCCTGAGAGCATCTGCACCAAAGACAAATTCCTTGTGTGTCCAATCACACTTGGACAATAAAGAATTCTATTCTATTCTATTCTATTCTAACCCCCATTTTATTCTATTCTGTTCTATTCTGTTCTATTCTATTCTATTCTAACCCCCATTCTATTCTATTCTATTCTATTCTAATCCCTATTCTATTCTATTCTAACCCCCATTCTATTCTATTCTATTCTAACCCCCATTCTATTCTATTCTAACCCCTATTCTATTCTATTCTATTCTAACCCCTATTCTATTCTATTCTATTCTAACCCCCATTCTATTCTATTCTATTCTATTCTATTCTAACCCCTATTCTATTCTATTCTAACCCCTATTCTATTCTAACCCCTATTCTATTCTATTCTAACCCCTATTCTATTCTATTCTATTCTATTCTAACCCCTATTCTATTCTATTCTATTCTATTCTAACCCCATTCTATTATATTCTATTCCATTCCATTCTAATCCCTATTCTATTCTATTCTATTCCATTCCATTCTAACCCCCATTCTATTCTATTCTATTCTATTCTACTGTATTCCCCCCCCCAAATAAGACAGGGTCTTATTTTCTTTTGATCCCCGAAATAAGCACTTGGTCTTATTTTCGGGGAGGTCTTATTATTTTTGAGGTGCAGGAGGCAGCAGCCTGGTCACCTCATGGCTTCTGCTATGTTGTGATATTTTTGGGAAGGGTTTATTTTAGTGCATGGACTCAAAAGCCCGATTGGGCTTATTATCCAGGGAGGTCTTATTTTCAGAGAAACAGGGTAATTCTATTCTATTCTATTCTACAAAAAAAAAAATTGTGGCCACCAAATGTTATTAAGTAAACGGTAAATCCCTCCCCATCTTGGATCGAAGGCTAATGTGCAGCTTTGGTGAAACTTTTAAAGCTTCCAGAAAGGGTGGTGTAAGGGTGTGGGGTGGGGGAAGCTAAATCTCGTTTAAATTTAATTAAGATTCAGCGTATCGGTTTGCATGGTGAGTGGACTCAACTCTATAATAGAGTTCAGCTTTTGTGTTCCTCGGTGCTTGGAAAGTCGAGAGACTGGATTGTCTGCGCTGCCAAGAACATCTATTGGTGAGTCCTTTTCTGGTTGAATTTTGGTTTTTTTTAAAATTACCTCGCATCAAGGGGAGGCCGCCGGCATTGTTCAGGGTTCAGCCTGATGGGTTTCAGCCACGCCACTGGGCCTCCTGCCTCCAAACAATGTTTTTCCCCCCCCTTCTTCTCCTACATGGGTTGGCTTAATTGCTGAAAGGCTCACTGCTGTGTAAACCGCAAACTGTGTTCTTGCCTCTAAGGTCAACGGCCAAGTATCAAAAGTGCCAATTTAAATGTAGCCAGTGGAGAGATTGTTATTTTTTTTTTTTAAATGCCACCGGACTGAACAGAGAAGCACGAAAGAGCAGCCCAAACCCTTGTGTTCCAAGAGAGAAGTTGCAATGGATGGCTATGAAGGTTGGACCACAAGGAAGGTTGAGAGCCAAAGAACGGAGGGCTTTGAACTCTGGTACTGGAGAAGACTCCTGCATTGAGTCCCTTGGACTGCAAGGCCATCCAATCGGTCAGTCCTAGAGGAGATCAACCCTGACTGGTCTTTAGAAGGCCAGATCCTGAAGAGGAAACTCAAAGACTTTGGCCACCTAATGAGAAGGAAGAAGGACTCCCTGTAGAAGAGCTTCATGCTGGGAACGATGGAGGGCAAAAGAAGAAGAAGGGGACGGCAGAGAATGAGATCTATCTATCTATCTATCTATCTATCATCATCATCATCATCATCATCATCATCATCATCATCATCATCATCATCATCATCTATCTTCTGGAACTCAAAGACTTGGCCACCTAATGAGAAGGAAGGACTCATTGGAGAAGAACCTTATGCTGGGAACGATGGAGGGCAAAAGAAGAAGGGGACGGCAGAGAAGGAGGTGGCTGGATGGAGTCCCTGAAGCAGTTGGACTGAGTTTAAATGGGCTCCAGAGGATGGTAGAGGACAGGGAGGCTTGGAGGAACGTTGTCCATGGGGTTGCGATTGGTTGGACACGACTTGGCAACTAACAACAACTAGAGAGAAGAGGTTGTCAGATGCCAGGCCTGGACTTCCATAGGATTCTGCCTCTCTATTAGCTCAACTGTCTCCTTCTTACTGTCTCCTTCTTACTCAAACTGCAACGCTCTGCAATTTGCAAAAATTTGCAACGGTCCTATGTTACTCAGAATACTACAATCGAAGACTTGAAGGCTCCACTAAAGTCATTGACTCTACTTTCCTACTAAAGCCAGTGTCCAAATTATTCCTCCAAAATATTCCTTGAGCCCTTCTTCCACACAAATAGCAAAAAGGGATCGCCACCCTTTCTCTGTGGGTTTAAACCCAGACCTTCAACGTGAGTAGGTGCTTCCTGAAGTTCTCATGGAATCTGCCTTCTGGGAAACGAAGGGCATCATTCCAAGACCTGCCGATTAATTAATTCCAATTTCATTTCGCTTTGTTTCTTTTAAGGGAAGAGCAGCTACTTAGAGACAGGATGACTACAGTGGCCCAGAACGGAGACCCGAGACCTTAATTTGATTTGA
>NC_045556.1:6666237-6716237 GCF_009769535.1 Thamnophis elegans | reverse complement strand
ATCAAGGAATTGGCTTCCACATATTTCAGCCCACGCCAGCAATTATTCTAGATCTGCTCCAGTTTTGTAGTTTTTCTACCAAGCTTCATGCATGCAACATAATTTCAGAAGGATGGCCCACTGACCTTAATTTTCTCAATGGATGCTAACTGTTTGGCTACTCATCACACAAGGAGTATTGTCTCGATCGCCAAACGTAATTCCTCCCCCCCCCCCGCGCCAATGTGAAGTTTTAAACCAGCATTTCTCAACCTTCTCAACTCTTCAGATGTCAGGACTTCAACTCCCAGAATTCCCTAGCTGGCATGCTGGTTGGAGAACTCTGGTTGGAGTTGAAAGATCACCCTTATCTCAGAGTAGCTAAGGCTGAGAAACATGGCTTTCGACCGATTAAGCATTATCATCCTAGATCAGGGGTCCCCAAACTTGGGAACTTTTAAGACTTGTGGACTTCAACTCCCAGAATTCTATGTTGGCGGGGGAATTCTGGGAGTTGAAGTCCACAAGTCTTAAAGTTGCCAAGTTTGAAGACCTCTGTCCTAGATCCAAGAGGAAGATCCTCGAAAGGTTGGGGGAGGCTTGGAGTTTAGCCAACACAAGACAGGAAAACTCAGCAACAAAATTAGTATGGACAGAAAACGGCCACAGTGTGTTGACTGTGGTGAGATTCCCCACATCACAATAATATAAGATCTGTTTGTTTTCAGCTTAGCTGCCGCACGAAATCAGCCATGGTGGTTTATGAGCTGAGCTTCATAGCTTAGGGTGTGTGTGTGTGAGACGGAAATCCAAGCATTCGAACCACGGTTAAGCATACGGAGGCTTATTGTAATGACTGAAGCCAGTCTGGAGACTGAGTCCCAGGGCAGGTGGATCAGTGGTGGGTTTCAAAAATTGTTTGAACCTACTCTGTGAGTGTGGCCTCCTTTGCGGGAGTGGCTTGCCACCCATGTGACCGGATGGGAGTGGCTTGCCGCCCATGTGACCGGATATGAAGATGCCGACTTGTCAGAACCACCTTAAATGACCTCACACACAGCACTGGCGTGCATAAGAATAGGATGTAAACTTGTTTTTTTAAAAGGCATCTTTGGTTTGCGTTAAAACAACTTCAACACACGCAATGTTCTGATTGCACCACAAACACAGTAGTCATCCTTCCCTTTCACAGAGGCACTGAGTTTTATAAAAGGAGCATGATAGTGTAGAATAATCGTATCCAAGGACCAGTGGTGGGTTTCAAAACATTTTGGAACCTCTTCTGTAGGTGTGGCCTACTTTCCGGGTCCACTGGTGGAACCTCTTCTAACCGGTTCGGTAGATTTGACGAACCGGTTCTACCGAATAGGTGCGAACTGGTAGGAACCCACCTCTGAGGTAGATGGATGGGTTGTAAAAAAAATGGAAAAGGTTTCCTGAAAAATGGCTGGTCTAAAGAATATTGAACCAGAAAACTGTCCGCATGTCAACACTTCAAGCAAGCATGACTGCTTCTATCTAAGCCACTTCCTAAGGAGGCAGGATTGGAGCGAGCTAAAAAGATAAATGCTACATTTATAGCCTGGAACATCGAGCTAGGAGAGTAACATGAACTGAATACAGAAGCCTCCAGGGGTACCACGCTGTTGTTTGCGAAGCCGCCTCTGTTGCCGCGGTGAAGGATGCCTTTCCCAGCATCCCTCGACCAACCGGGATGCCTGCAGCTCCTCTCTTGCCTCTCTCTCCGCCACCTGACCACTCTCCCCCTGCCAATCAGACTGGCTAATTGATTTGTGTATTAAGAGACATTGTTGATGGCATTTGATGGCTATTAAAGTCAATTAAAGCTCCTTCGCTTGATTGGGGTGACAGATGAATGGATACGGAGGCATCCAATCCAGTATCGGGCATTTGCAGAGAAACACTAAGACAGTCCTACACTCCACATCTGACCGAACTCAAAAGAAACTCACAAGCATAAACCCAGCATGGATGGAAGACGGGGTCTCTGGCTATACTCTGCGGGAAACAAGTTCTTTGTCCCTTGGATTCAGGAACTAGTTAAGAACTAGTTAAGAACTAGAACTAGTTTAGTAGCCTCAGAAGATTAGACACTACAGAACATGGACACCACCTTCCAACAGCCTGACTTTCTATAGATCGGTGTTTCTCAACCTTGGTAGCTTGAAGATGTGAGGACTTCAACTCCCAGAATTCCCCAGGCAGCGTATGAGGGACTTCAATTCCCAGAATTCTCCAGGCAGCATAGGATGGACTTCAACTCCCAGAATCCCCCAGGCAGCATATAATGGACTTCAACTCCAGAATTCCCCAGGCAGCATATCTCCCATGAATTCCCCAGGCAGCATATGAGGGACTTCAACTCCCAGAATTCCCCAGGCAGCGTATGAGGGACTTCAACTCCCAGAATTCCCCAGGCAGCGTATGAGGGACTTCAACTCCCAGAATTCTCCAGGCAGCATATGATGGACTTCAACTCCCAGAATTCTCCAGGCAGCATATGATGGACTTCAACTCCCAGAATTCCCCAGGCAGCATATGAGGGACTTCAACTCCCAGAATTCCCCAGGCAGCATATGAGGGACTTCAACTCCCAGAATTCCCCAGGCAGCATATGATGGACTTCAATTTCCAGAATTCCCCAGGCAGCATATGAGGGACTTCAACTCCCAGAATTCCCCAGGCAGCATAGGATGGACTTCAACTCCCAGAATTGGAGTGAGGACTTCAACTCCCAGAATGAACTTCAACTCCCCAAATTATGTGGACTTCAACTTCTAAAATTAGGCAGACTTCGGCTCCTGTGCTTGCCAGAGAATGCTGGGAGTTGAAGGGCAAAGCTGAGAAACTTTGTGTAGAGAGTAAGGAAGATAACTTCACGAAGATATGCAGGAACTATTGCCTAGGTAAAAGGGATTGAAACATTGTTTAAGTCCAGGAGACCCAGATAACATTCAGAAGTCAGGCAGATTCTTCCCTGATTCATTGGAGTGTATGAGGTCCAGCATAATAACAACTTGCAAGATTCTGTTATTATAAGGTAAAGGTAAAGGTTCCCCTTGCACATATGTGCTAGTTGTTCCTGACTTTAGGGGGCGGTGCTCATCTCCGTTTCAAAGCCGAAGAGCCAGCGCTGTCCGAAGACGTCTCTGTGGTCATGTGGCCAGCATGACTAAATGCTGAAGGCGCACGGAACGCTGTTACCTCCTCACCAAAGGTGGTTCCTATTTTTCTACTTGCATTTTTTACGTGTTTTCGAACTGCTAGGTTGGCAGAAGCTGGGACAAGTCACGGGAGCTCCCTCCGTACGCAGTGCTAGGGATTTGAACCGCCGCGATGCCGACCTTTCTGATCGACAAGCTCAGCGTCTTAGCCCCTGAGCCAACATGCCCCTTCTGTTATTATACCCATCTCTATTAAAGTAGCATTAACCTAGCTGTGATGTTGATTTCCTGTTCCAGTCTACCCAGTAGGCTGACGGGTATGTCTAAAAACCAGACAGTCCATCATAAATACCCACCTGAGTACATGGAAGTAACGAATCTCTAGTAACCAGAACATGTTTTTAAGTTGCTTTCTATGCTTGTTTAACGTTTGTTGATTTTGCAGATTCCTAACTTGCTTCCTAGCGTTTCACACAACCAGCTCTTCCCCTTTTGCCCGAGGCTAACGGACCAGCTGGTGAAGGAACACCAGCGACAAGTGAAGTTGCAAACTTCGAAGCTATTCTTTGGCACCGCAAGTTTTTGATGCATCTTGGCAAGGGAAGCTCCGATTTGGCAGACGAGCTTCCCTCTCTTGGGAAGAGTCGACGACTCAATAAAGAGCCGATTCCTCTCTTAATGACTGGGCTTTGCCAAGCTTAACAAGAAGGACTTCTGTCCAGTTTGGAAATACGGAATGGCTGGCTGAACCTGGATCTGTTAGGAGGCTGGGAAATGTGGTGTGCAGAAGAGTCAGTGTGGAGAGTGCGTGGTGGAACGGGATGTGATGTAGCGTTATCCAATAATACGATTGAAATTGGAAGGTGTCTTGTGGTGTCCTGCTAATCTACCCCCTGCTCCATCCAGATTCCACTTGTAGCATTCAAGTGACAGATGGTCATTGAATTGCTTCCTAAGTACCTCTGCAAAATTGGCCTCCATTTATTCCCAGCGTCTGATCTTCCATAACGTCTGGAAGTTTCTTCTCTCACCGAAGCTGGCCTTCTACCGTATGTCACGTCAATTGCTCATCCTGATTTTGGAATGGAAGGGAATATCCTTCTCCACTGGCAACGTTTCCGAGAGTGGAAGACAACTGTCTCCGTGCCTTCTCCTCATAACACTAAGTGATAACACATTTGGAATGCAGAAAATTCATTTATTCATTATAAGCTCATTTCCACCACCCCCCTCTGGGAATTATGGGTATATTTATGACTCGGCTGGATGCTGTCCCATTTTTTTTTCACACCTCGCACATAGCAAGCTATGATACCAAAGGGAAAAAAAAATGTTGGCGAAACTGTTTTGTCTTGGCCAGCTATTTTTCCATTGGTAAGGTCTTAATTCTTGTTTATCTGGGTGTTGGTTTCTGGAGAGGATGTGTTCTGGTGTTGTTTCCTTCTTAATTCCTAAGATAATAAGCAGGGATTAACACCAGACAAACAAACGAGCAGAAAACAATACCCTCATCAAGGAACTGCCAAGAAGAAAACCACACACCCCAACAACACTGGAAGAGCAAGCTACTGTATACAAACAAGGAGCAAACCCCTCTCCCACTAACACTGATGGTGTTACCTAGTTAGGTAATGAAACATCTCCGTGTAAACGACCAAGTTTAGAGAGGACCAAAAACTCCACACAGTTCAACCCCGAGCTACGTATATTCTCTTCTATAAGAGAACGAAGCGGGAACCTCAGATAATAACTTTCATTTGGCTCTGTATCTCATCCTCTTTGTATCATGTGGAGGGAACACAAGATCTTTTTCCAGATGTCGCACAAATGATTCCTTTCGCCAGATGTCTACCTGGTGTTTGCTTCACGACCTTTCCTTCTAGAACCATTCTCACGCTTTCATTTTATATCATCCAAATTAAAAATGACCACAAAGAACCTGAGAAGAGTTGGCAGGATGATACCGAAGAGCCTGTAGGAGACGACAGATCCATTTTGACCAGCTTGTTGAGATGTCACTTCAATGCTTTGGGAGATCCAGAACAGGGGCACAATAGCAATAGCAGTTAGACTTATATACCGCTTCATAGGGCTTTCAGCCCTCTCTAAGCCGTTTTACAGAGTCAGCATATTGCCCCCAACAACAATCCGGGTCCTCATTTTACCCACCTCGGAAGGATGGAAGGCTGAGTCAACCTTGAGCCGGTGAGATTTGAACAGCCGAACTGCAGAACTGCAGTCAGCTGAAGTAGCCTGCAGTGCTGCATTTAACCACTGCGCCACCAAGGAGGACATTGTCCCAAGGTTGTTCCTGAACCAATCTTCATTGGGAAACCTATCGCTTCTCAACTATCTGGGGCTCTTCCTGACAAGCAGGAACCTTCTAGGTCACGCACTATCGCTTAATACAGAATTCTCTATTCTGACCTTCCTTAGATATTAGACTTCGAATCCCAGAAATCCCTAAGGAGAAGAACCATTGCTGGGAACTCTGGGAATTCAAGCCTGCAGCTTGCAAGGAGGGAAGAAGGCAGGGAAGCAAGGAGGGAATGAGGGAGGGAAGGAAGGAGAGAAGGAGAGTAGATAGGAAGGAGGGAAGGAGGGAAGAAAAGGAGGGAACTCAAGAGAAGAGAATGGAAGGAGGGAAGGAGGAAAGGAGGGAGGGAAGATATGAGAGAAGGAGGGGGGGAAGAAGAGAGGAAAAGGAAGGGGAAGGAAAGGAGGAAGGGAAAAGAAAGGAGGGAAGGAAGGAGGGAAGGAGAGAAGTAGGGAGGGAAGGAAGGGGAGTGGGAAAGCAGTAGCAATAGCAATAGCAGTTAGACTTATATACCGCTTCACAGGGCTTTCAGCCCTCTCTAAGCGGTTTACAGAGTCAGCATATCGCCCCCAACAACAATCTGGGTCCTCATTTTACCCACCTCGGAAGGATGGAAGGCTGAGTCAACCTTGAGCCGGTGAGATTTGAACAGCCGAACTGCAGAACTGCAGTCAGCTGAAGTAGCCTGCAGTGCTGCATTTAACCACTGCGCCACCAAGGAGGACATTGTCCCAAGGTTGTTCCTGAACCAATCTTCATTGGGAAACCTATCGCTTCTCAACTATCTGGGGCTCTTCCTGACAAGCAGGAACCTTCTAGGTCACGCACTATCGCTTAATACAGAATTCTCTATTCTGACCTTCCTTAGATATTAGACTTCGAATCCCAGAAATCCCTAAGGAGAAGAACCATTGCTGGGAACTCTGGGAAGCCTGCAGCTTGCAAGGAGGGAAGAAGGCAGGGAAGCAAGGAGGGAATGAGGGAGGGAAGGAAGGAGAGAAGGAGAGTAGATAGGAAGGAGGGAAGGAGGGAAGAAAAGGAGGGAACTCAAGAGAAGAGAATGGAAGGAGGGAAGGAGGAAAGGAGGGAGGGAAGATATGAGAGAAGGAGGGGGGGAAGAAGAGAGGAAAAGGAAGGGGAAGGAAAGGAGGAAGGGAAAAGAAAGGAGGGAAGGAAGGAGGGAAGGAGAGAAGGAGGGAGGGAAGGAAGGGGAGTGGGAAAGCAATAGCAATAGCAATAGCAGTTAGACTTATATACCGCTTCACAGGGCTTTCAGCCCTCTCTAAGCGGTTTACAGAGTCAGCATATCGCCCACAACAACAATCTGGGTCCTCATTTTACCCACCTCGGAAGGATGGAAGGCTGAGTCAACCCTGAGCCGGTGAGATTTGAACAGCCGAACTGCAGAACTGTAGTCAGCTGAAGTAGCCTGCAGTGCTGCATTTAACCACTGCGCCACCTTGGCTCTGAGAAGAAACAAGGTAAGGAAAGAGGGAGGGAGGGGAGAAGATACCCAACCTTTGATGCCTATACGGATTTTGATATTATGGGAATGTCTTGAAACACAGTCAAATGTAAAGTGAAACAGTGGATGTTGTATTGTCTTTTACCAGTTATTGGTTGTTGTATTTTTCTTTTACTAATAAAAATACTTTAATTTAAAAAAAAAAAAGGGAAGCCTAGTTTTAATATGTCCATGGAGATTCTGCATCATCCAGGTCATGGTTGTCCCCAAAAGCAACTGGATGTTCTTAAGTTTTTCCCCTTGAAGACATGTTTCTTCTCATCCAAGAACCTTCTACAGTTCTGAAGCAACGGAAGAAGCTTCTTGGATGAAAACGTCTTCAAGGAAAAGGCTAAGAACATCTACCTGCCTTTTGAAAAGCACCTATGGGGTCACTTCTTTCATCAACCCTCACAATGAGCCACCTAAAGAAGGATCAAAGGTGCTTTCCTGAAGAGCAAGTGGACTTTCTTGTTTTGTTTCCCCTTGAGGAACTGAAGATGCTTCCTGGGTGAGAAACGAAACCTTTTCAGGGGGGGGGAAATCCAAGAAAGCCCAGCTGACCAATCGGCATGAAGATGGGCAACCCACCCACCCACCACAGCCAGTCAAGAAAGTTTGCCGTGAACTTCTTGTCCGCTGGAGACCAATGACAAATATTTCCTTTCAATTACCTCTGGTTCATAAAGCTAATGCTTGTTCCAAGCGGCGGGCCGTATCTATCATCCCTCAGGCGGCCTCCTCACTACATTAGTTTTATGGGCCTGCGCCCTTGATGGGCACGTTGAATCCTGCCAGCGATAAGACTAACAAATTAGTCAAACTGACACCGAGGGGAGTTTCTACGAGGCCTGGCTCCAGACTAACTCCATCAGCCCTGGTTCTTTGTCTAGGGAGCCACGCTTAGGGCCAAAAACAGATCTGAACCAAGGGTGAAATTCAGTAGGTTCGGACAGGTTCTGGAGAACCGGTAGCAGAAATTTTGAGTAGTTTGGAGAACCAGCAAATACCACCTCTGACTGGCCCCAGGGTGGGGAGGGAATGGGGATTTTGCAGTATCCTTCCCCTGGAGTGGGGTGGGAATGGAGATTTTGCAGTATCCTTCCCCTGGAGTGGGGTGGGAATGGAGATTTTGCAGTATCCTTCCCCTGGAGTGGGGGGGGATGGGGATTTTGCAGTATCCTTCCCCTGGAGTGGGGAGGGAATGGAGATTTTGCAGTATCCTTCCCCTGGAGTGGGGAGGGAATGGGGATTTTGCAGTATCCTTCCCCTGGAGTGGGGAGGGAATGGGGATTTTGCAGTATCCTTCCCCTGGAGTGCGGAGGGAATGGAGATTTTGCAGTATCCTTCCCCTGGAGTGGGGAGGGAATGGGGATTTTGCAGTATCCTTCCCCTGGAGTGGGGTGGGAATGGAGATTTTACAGTATCCTTCCCCTCGAGGTGGGAGGGAATGGGGATTTTGCAGTATCCTTCCCCTGGAGTGGGGAGGGAATGGAGATTTTACAGTATCCTTCCCCTGGAGTGGGGAGGGAATGGAGATTTTGCAGTATCCTTCCCCTGGAGTGGGGAAGGAATGGGGATTTTGCAGTATCCTTCCCCTGCCATGCCCACCAACCACGCCCACAGAACCGGTAGTAAAAAAAACCCCTGAATTTCACCACTGATTCAAACCCAGCTGCGCCAGCCTTCCTTCAAAAAGGGCACTCCTCTTTTTCACCCACATGCGCTTTCCCAGATGAGATGGCGCTGCTAGTTGAGTTATTTATTAAACAAATTTATTATGGCTGCCTAGGTTGGTGTCTCCAGGCGCCTTTCAAAACTGAAAGAAGGCCACAGCGTATTTAAAAAAAAAACCTTGATCTCCCTGTCTGGATGTAATGGACAAAAGGCTGCCTATGAAGCAAAAAATAACAAGGAGTTTGGGAAATCTCTCTTTCCAGGCGGAAGCCTCCAAAATATCAAGTTTAGAACCTGTGTTTCTCAAGCTCAGCATCACGGATAGACTTCAACGCCCAGAGTTCCCCAGCCAGCATGCATTTAACTACGTTCCAGTTGCTGAGATAGGGGAATCCTGGTCTAGAAGCAGCCACGAAAGGAACTAAGATAGAAAAGGAAGAACAAAAGAGATATCATGGACGGACACACACATACAGACCGAGAGAGAGAGAGAGTCGGTGGTTTTTGCTTGTCCTATGCTCCAGCAACAGTGAAATCAATCAATGAAATTAGGCTTTTTCAGGAAGAATGCAGAGAGAAATAGATTCTTTGGTTTTGCCAGAACAATGCCAGAATCGGTTTAAAATATCTCCGTGGTCTGGAGAATGAGAAATGTGTGTGTTTATGTGCTCGATGTTATATTATAAATTGAGGACATCATTCATGCTATTAAGAATCTGTGTTAGCTGTCGTTATTGTTGTTAGAAATATGTTTATATATATATATATATTTGGATGAATTTGTATCTATTGTAATGCAGAATGGGTGCTATTTTATGCTGTAAGCTGTAAGGCAGGTTGTAGGGGAGGGATCAAGTGGGCCATCAGTCTGGAGTCACTTCGTTCCAACTAGAGAGATCTAGGCGCAGCCCGCCTTGAATTCTGTAGATTCTTATCTCCCGCTAATTTCTCTTGGCTGTTAGTAGTTCAGATTCCTGTAGGGAGCTAGCATGGAATAAAACCTATACTCATTGGAACAACCTGGGTTCTTTATTTCTTGCACCTGAAACGGGGTTTCCTAACCTGGGTAAGTTTAAGACGTGGGGACTCCAACCAGGGAATTCTGGGAATTGACGTCCACACGTCTTAAAGTTTCCTAAGCTTGGGAAACCCAGCTTTAGCGAAAGGCTTCCTTCTCTGTCGTGGGAAGGAAGAATTCATTTTTCCCTGAGTGAAGAAAGGTCTTTTGTGGAGATCAAAGAATCTGTGGGGAAATGAAGTCTCTTTCCCTGTTACACGTGGGTCCATGCAGGGGTGAAGTCAACTTACCTTTGCTACTGGTTCGGTAGCAATGTGAGCGCACGCATGCACGTGCCACCTCCGTGCATGCACAGAATCTTCCGTGCATGCGTATGACCTTCCACGCAGGCACAGGACCTTCCACGCATGCACAGGACCTTCCACGCATGCACAGGACCTTCCGTGCATGCACAGGACCTTCCACGCATGCACAGGACCTTCCGTGCATGCACAGAATCTTCCATGCATGTACAGGAGCTTCCTGCATGGACAGGACCTTCCGCGCATGCACAGGACCTTCCACACATGCACAGAATCTTCCGTGCATGCGTATGACCTTCCACACATGCACAGGACCTTCCACGCATGCACAGGACCTTCTGTGCATGCACAGGACCTTCCACGCATGCACAGAATCTTCCGTGCATGCGTATGACTTTCCACACATGCACAGGACCTTCCGCGCATGCACAGGACCTTCTGCGCATGCACAGGACTTTTCGCGCCTGCATAGGACCTTCTGTGCATGCACAGGACCTTCCATGTGGGCGCAGAACATAAAAAATGGATGTGATGATGTCCAGGTGGGTGGCCGTGAGCCTGCTACCGAGTGCATCTGCAAAGGTAAGCAAACAGCGAAGGGGGAAGGAACCTGCTGTGCCACGCAATTTAGATCAGCTAGAAAGCAGGAAATAATATCAATCGCGCATCACAGCTGACCGTCGGAAATACCAGTTTGCCCGAACTGGTAGCACGTTTTTTACAACTAGTTCGGGTGAACCAGTTGTAAAAAATATGCTACCAGTTCAGGCGAACCAGTAGCATTTCATCCCTGGATGCATCAGTGGTAGGTTTCGGATCCTGTTGCAACCAGTACGCTGCAACGGGGCCGGGCATCCACCACGTGCACATGTGCTGTGCGTGCATGCGCACCCACCGCCCGTGACACTCCAGCTGCTCGGTGGATCATTGCGCAGGCACCATACGCTCTGTGAACGTGTGCAAAATGGCCTGATTGGGTAAAATATGGATAAGGAGGGTGGGAGGGCAGGTGAGCCCTCTGGAGCACGGTACCTGAACAGTACTTGGTGCTCCCAGCAGGCACCGGTACACCCATACTAGAGCGTACCGGCCATAACTCACCACTGGGGTGCATGTATCTCCTGGAAAGGAATAGGACCATGTCCCTTGCATCAAAAGCCCACCAAACATTATCAGAGAAAGCTACTTCTTCCCCAGCTCCCGAGAGGGCTGAGTATTAAGTATTTGAAGCTCTCGGCCCCCAAAAACACACATACACACAAACGTAGAGTCTGCCCACCCTCCCTCTCTCTGGAACCTTCCCCTGTTTCTTCAAGTGGAGATGAAGCTAATGGTTAATCAGGAATAATTATTTCTCTCAGTGTTTGTTTCTCCAGTTCTGGCGCTCCCAAAGGACGTTTCCTAAATCCTGTTGACAGAGATTACATGGGCAGCAGGAGAGAGTCTCTGAGGAGATCAGGCAGCCTGCAGGCGGCCCGTTAACAACGCAAGACAGCACACGCAAACCACGGGGAAGATCCAGGTGCAGCGAGTCAGCAGGGAGCATGACGGCTAGCCCACTTACTCCAGCGACAAAGCTCAGTTGTCCCCGTTGATCGCTCGGTCTTTGCCAATCATCCTCAATCTGGCAGCTTTGGGCCGGGGAATGCTGGGAGTTGAAGTCCGCAGGTCTTAACACGGCTGAGGTTGAGAAAATCTGCCAAGGATCGCAGTGCCTATCGTCCCCAGCCTGACAACATATCCAGGGACACTCGGTTGGGAAAAGATTCTCCTCGGTTGTCCTAGATTCTCCTTGTTGTGGAGCCTCACAGCATAAGGAGGTGATGATGGTGATTGATGATGAGCCACAGGGGCGCAGTGGTTAGAGTGCAGCACTGCAGGCTACTTCTGCTGGCTGCCGGCTGCCTGCAGTTTGGCAGTTCGATTCTCCCCAGGATCAAGGTTGACTCAGCCTTCCCTCCTTGTGAGATCGGTAAAATGAGGAGCCAGATTATTGGGGGCAATAGGCTAACATTGTAAACTGCTTAGAGAGGGCTGTAAAGCACTGTGGTGGTATATAAGTCTAAGTGCTATTTTCCTTCCTTCCTTCCTTATTTCCTCCCTCCCTCCCTCCTTCCTAAAGATTACAGCCTTCCATCCTCCTGAGTCAGTAAAATGAGGACCGAGATTGTTGGGGGCAATATATTGACATTGTAAACCACTTAGAGAGGGACTTAAAGCACTGTGAAGTGGTATATAAGTCCAAGTGCTATTCTCCTTCTGTCCTTCCTTCCTTCCTTCCTTCCTTCCTTCCTTCCTTCCTTCCTTCTAAAGCTTGACAGCCTTCCATCCTTCTGAGGTCAGTAAAATGGGGACCGAGATTGTTGGGGGCAATATGCTGACATTGTAAAACCACTTAGAGAGGGACTTAAATCACTGTGAAGTGGTATATAAATCCAAATGCTATTCCTTCCTTTCTTCCTTCCTTCCTTCCTTCCTTCCTTCCGTCCGTCTAAAAATTGACTTAGCCTTCCATTCTTTTGAGGTCAGTAAAATGAGGACCCAGATTCTTGGGGGCAACAGGCTGACATTGTAAACTACCCAGAGAGTATGGCAAAGCCCTGTGAAGCGGGATATGCCCAAGTCCTATTGCTATTGGTGATGATGCTCCCCATTCAGTTCTGTCCAACTCCTGGCAATTCTAAGGGCCCGGCCTCTCCATATCTTCCAATCTTAAAACGTGACCCATCAAATGCGCGCCTGACAAAACCGCGCCGACAAAACCGCGGTGAGAAAACCGTGCGGTCAAAAGCGCTCCCACAAAAGAGCTCCGATAAAACCATGCCCACAAAAGCATGATTAGGGTTAAGGTAAGGTTTAGGTTTAGGTTTAGGGGTGAATATTAGGCTTGACGAGGGATGTTAGATTTTAATGTAATATGATTGCACATGTATACTGTCTTCTCTTATTTTTTCTTTAAAACTAAGATATGTTATGTATATTGAAATGGAAGAATAAATAACATCAACATAGAATGGAGTTTGCTCAGAAGCTGAAATACACCAAGTGAAGGAGAGGAAGAGTGGGAAAGGAGAGAAGAAAGGTAGGAAGAGAGGGATAGGAGAGAGGGTAAGGTGGGAAGATGAGGAGGATAAGGAGGAGTGGAATGAAGAGAGAGGAGAAGGAGAAAGGAAGAGGAAGTAGAGTAGAAAAGGATGATGGAGGGAAGAAAGGAGGTAGGAGAGAGGTAGAAGAAAGAGGTGTATAGAGAGCAGAAGAGCTAATAATGGGTTTTTATCTTTCTGGGCGTTGATGACAAGAGGAACTGATGTAATTACTACTTAATACAATAGGATATTGGCTATGTAATAGTATACATGTGATTATATGTTATGAAAATGGAAAATAAAAAAAGCATATTTCGAAAGCAGGTCACACCTACAGAAGAGGTTCCAAAAAAATTTTGAAACCCACCACTGAGCAGCTGGCAACGCCACCCGTGCCCACAAGGAGGGCTCTGTGTGCCATCTCTGGCACGAGTGCCATTGGTTTGCCATCATGGACCTATGGCTTCCTTCTCGAACTTAAGACGAGTAGCTTTAGGCTCTGGGGAGAGGTTGCTAGAGTGACCCCCCCCCTTTTTGGTAACAGGACTGCAAGCTCGTCTCGGATAGAATTGGGGGAAAAGCTTCTGGAGTAAGATGAGGAGGGGTTGAGAGGCTTGTTAATTTAGGGGTTTGCTCCGAACCATAACAAACAACAAAGCAGATATAAAATAGAAACTCTGGGGAAATGCAAAGTGGAGGATAAGAAGGGGGAGATAATTACTTTCTGCAAACCCCAAGGGTGACTTGGGATGAGCTGCCGTTACGAGTATATTGTTCTTTACTGCACTTCAGGAATTCTGACAGCAAACTCTCAATCTGGCCAGTATGTTGAACACTTTTCACCCAGAGTCTCCCTCTCTCTCTCTCTAATGTCATTCCCGCTATTGTTTTAACAGCAGGAGCAGAAGTTGTAGAAGCGGCAGTAATCCCAATACTATAGGTCTATCAGCATTGACTAAGAAGGTTCAGCCCAAGATTAATAATATTGAATTTTACAAAAAAAACAAAAACCCTGTCTTTTTACAGCTTTGTAATCTCTTAATTTAAGGTGGCTCAGTGGCTAAGACGCTGAGCTTGCCGATCAGAAAGGTCGGCAGTTTGGCGGTTCGAATCCCCAGCGCCGCGTAACGGAGTGAGCTCCCGTGACTTGTCCCAGCTTCTGCCAACCTAGCAGTTCGAAAGCACGTAACAAATGCAAGTAGAAAAATAGGAACCACCTTTGGTGGGAAGGGAACAGCATTCCGTGCGCCTTTGGCGTTGAGTCATGACCACATGACCACGGAGATGTCTTTGGGCAGCGCTGGCTCTTCGGCTTTGAAACGGAGACGAGCACCATCCCTTAGAGTCGGAAACGACTAGCACATATGTGCGAGGGGAACCTTTACCTTGAATCTCTTAATTTGGGGTAAAGTTGGGGCAACTGGATGGAGCCGAGAGTTTACCGGCTGGATGCCCTTCCCGATGCTTCGTGGAGCTCACAGCAGATATTTTTTATTTGCGCTTCAGGATGGAAATATCCACCGATCTCTAGGATTGTACTCCCAACTTTCTGAGTGGTAGGCAAGTGTCTTCACCACAACTGCTCTTAAAACGCAATGTTATCGTGTTATTAATAACACTGAATTAAGTAAAATATACATGTATATATATGTATATATATGCCTGGCATTTGGTTTGTAGCCAGAGACAATCAAGTGGTCTCTGAAATTTTCTAGAAGTAGCACCTTTTCCTTGCCAGTAAACCCAACATTCCTCTGTCTCCCCAAAGTCATAAAAACAGCAGAGCACTTTGTAACGCTTGGAAGATTGATCGGTCCAATGCAGGAGAAACTTTTCATGGTTTACTGAAGCCCACTTCCTTTAAAAACAACCACCACCCAAAGCAACCCTTATTCAGATGCAACTCGGAGGAAAGTAAGACTTCCTTGCCTTGTGGAAAGTTAATTTCCTAAAAAAAAAAACCAAACAGATTGCTTGCCTATAGGAATGTTTTGGGTGAGGGGGGCCTCATCTGTATAGAATAGAATAACAGAGTTGGAAGGGACCTTGGAGGTCTTCTAGTCCAACCCCCTGCCTAGGCAGGAAACCCTATACCGTTTCAGACAAATGGCTATGCAACATTTTCTTAAAGACTTCCAGTGTTGGAGCATTCACAACTTCTGGAGGCAAGTTGTTCCACTGATTGATTGTTCTAACAATTAATTTCTCCTTAGTTCTGTTGTTTCTCTCCTTGGTTAGCTTCCATCCATTGCTTCTTGTCCTGCCCTCAGGTGCTTTGGAGAATAGCTTGACTCCCTCTTCTTTGGGGCAACCCATGAGATATGGGAAGACTGCTATCATGTCTCCCCTAGTCCTTCTTTTCATTAAACTAGACTTACCCAGTTCCTGCAACCATTTTTCATACGTTTTAGCCTCCAGTCCCCTAATCCTCTTTGTTGCTCTTCTCTGCACTCTTTCTAGAGTCTCCACATCTTTTTTTACCTCTTGGTGACCAAAACTGGATGCAGGATTCTAAGTGTGGCCTTGCCAAGGCATCATAAAGTGGTAGTACACAGCACACGAGGACGGAAAGGTTAGCCATCACTGCACTAGAGTAAGCAAGGCTGTTCTATCTTGGTGTCAGTGCTACACTTAGCACTGTGGATATCTCCCGCCCTTCAGAAAGTAGGCATGGAAACAGGGGTGGGTTCCTGCCAGTTCTAACCTCTTCTATAGAAGAGGTTCCACAAATCTACAGTGCCGTTTAGAACCGGTTCCAGCTCCCTCCCCCCACCCGTCCACACATCATCAAGATGAAGAGCGAGAGGAGGAATTCTGGGAGTTGAAGTCCACAAGTCTTAAAGCTGTCAAGTTTGAACACCCCTGGGGTTTTTTTTCTAAAGGGTTAAGGGTGCAAGGGTCTTGTAACAATTAATTTCTCCTCAGTTCTAAGTTGCTTCTCTCCTTGATTAGTTTCCACCCATCGCTTTAAGGCTTCAAATGCCAGAGTTTCTGAGCCAACATTTTGGTTGCTAAGTAAGAGCGTTGTTAAGTGCGTTTCACCATATTTTACAAGTTGGCCATGCCCACCCAGTCACATGGCTGGCAAGCCACTCCCACCCAGTCACATGACTGGCAAGCCACTCCCACAAAGCAGGCCACACCTACAGAAGAGGTCCTAAAAAAAATTGAAACCCACCACTGCATGGAAGGGTGTATCTGTTCTGAATTTCTTGCAAAGCCCTGTGTGAAATGAGATAAATTGCTCTCCAATGAGCCAGCCCAGTGTGACATATTCTTCAGGGCAGCTAGGATGAGTTTTTCCTCTCTGGATTCCTCAGTTGTGGAAATGCAACAGCCGACAGGAGGCAGGATAAGAGTTTCAAACCACATGACAACAACGCCAGAGCAGGATGTAATAAATACTACATTTGGTTCAGCTCCTTTCTTAAACATGGCCACAAGGATGGAGGGAAGAGAATCCTAAACAAACCAATTGACCCTTTTGGGGCTCTCTGGGGTGCCAGAATCTCTTTTCAGAGTCCCCGGATCTCGCTTTGTCCAAAAATCATTAGAAAAACACAATATGGCCGAGCCATCATTTCCCCACTGATAATCAGGCCAAAAGCTATGTGAGTGGTAGATAATGTTTGGATACATTCAGCACAGTTTTTAAAAAGCTGCAATGAATGTTCAAATCTTGATACACAACATCCAACTGTGCTTTCTTCACAGTAATATCTTCAAGTCGTGAGCTCCTGAATGCCCCTTGCTTGGAAGGAAGGAAGGAAGGAAGGAAGGAAGGAAGGAAGGAAGGAAAAAGAAAGAAGGAAGGAAGGAGAGAAGAAAAGGGAAGGAAGGAGAGAAAAAAGGGAAGAAAGGAAGAAGGGAGGGAAGGAAGGAAGAAAGGAAGGATGGATGGAAGGAAAAAGAAAGAATAAAAAGGAAGGAAAGAAAAAGAAAAAGGAAGGAAGGAAAAAGGAAAAGGAAGGAAGGGAAAGGAAAAAGGGAAGGAGCAGAGAAGAAAAAGGAAGGAGGGAAGGAGGAAGGAAAGAGGGAGGGAAAGAAAGAAGGAAAAAGAAATAAGGAATGAAGGAAAAAGAAGAAATAAGGAATGAAGGAAAAAGAAAGAAGGAAAAAGGAAGGAGGGAGGGAGGGAGGGAGGGGGAAGAAAGGGAGGAAGGAAGGGAAGGGAAGAAGGAAGGAAGGAGGTTCTCCAGTCACTGGGAAGGGGGGGGAATAAGGAAAAAGGACACTCTAAAAAAATCACGTCCCTCCATCCCATCTTTAAGCACATCTATTTGTTCCCAGGAAGAAAACCAAGAGCTCTAAAGGTTAAGAAGAGCCTTCAGCAAAAGGACCAAATCAGAGTAGACACACACCCGCCTCGGCTATCGGGAAACAGTCTTGTGCCAATCATCCCCCAAGACCCCAGGACCTCGTGACTCTGAGATGAATGGGCCCAATGTATTTGGCAAGAAAGGAAGGTCTGCGGCTATCTGGGTGACACCAACGTGCGAAGCGCCTCTCCCGCCTTGTCCAAGGATTCATTTCTCAGCCTGGCTCAAGTTTGTCTCTGTAATGGCTTTGTTTACTTAATCCAGTGGTAGAATAGTTTGCTTTGCTCCCCTCAACCCCCATCTCTCTCTCTCCTTCCTTCTCTCTCTGTCTCTCTGTCTCTGTCTCTCTCTGTGTCTCTCTCTCGGTCTGTCTCTCTGTGTGTGTCTCTCTCTGTCTCTCTGTCCATCTCTCCCTCCCTCTCTCTTTCTCTCTCTCTCTCTTTCTTTCTGTCTCTCTCTCTCTCTGTCTCTCTCTGTGTTTGTGTCTCTCTCTTTGTCTCTCTCTGTCTCTCTCTCTCTGCCTCTGTCCATCTCTCTCTGTCTCTCTCTCTCTGCCTCTCTCTTTCTTTCTGTCTGTGCCTCTCTGTCTGTCTGTCTGTCTCTCTCTCTGTGTATCTGTGTGTGTGTGTGTCTGTCTCTTCTGTCTGTCTCTGTCTCTCTGTCTCTCTGTGTGTGTGTGTGTCTCTCTCTCCCCGTGTGTCTCTCTGTGTCTCTCTGTCCATCTCTCTCTGTTTCTCTCTCTCTCTCTCTCTTTCTGTCTGTCTGTCTGTCTGTCTCTGTCTCTCTCTCTCTCTTGACCATCTGATTTTCGGTGACTTTTTATAACAACAACAACAACCATTATTGTTATTATTGTTGTTATTGTTGTTATTGTTGTTATTGCTATTATTGTTATTATTGTTATTATTGCCATTATTGTTGTTGTTGTTGTTGTTGTTGTTATAAAAAGTCACCGAAAATCAGATGGTCAAGAGAGAGAGAGAGAGAGAGACAGACAGACAGAAAGAGAGAGACAGAGAGAGAAACAGAGAGAGATGGACAGAGAGACACAGAGAGACACACGGGGAGAGAGAGAGAGACAAACAGACAGAAAGAGAGAGACAGAGAGAGAAACAGAGAGAGATGGACAGAGAGACACAGAGAGACACACGGGGAGAGAGAGACAGACAGACAGACAGAAAGAGAGAGACAGAGAGACAGACAGAGAGACAAACAGACAGAAAGAGGCTCAGCAGCTTCTGCTTCGACGAACCAATCTCCTGCTTTAGAAACTCTGCTTGTGCTGAGTGGCTTAGATGGGTTATTACCAGTCAATGATGACTTAGTCAATAACCACTCTTAAATAATCTTCGCCTTAACAGGATGCAGGAATTCAGCGTAACAGACTTGGAAGGGACCTTGGAGGTCTTCTAATGCAACCCCCTAAGTTCAGACAAGAAACCTATACCATATCTGAGGGGCTGCCCCAAAGAAGGGGCAGGGTCAACCCAGTGCTGGGATTCAGCCAGTTCGCACCACTTCAGGAAAACTGGCTGTCAACTTTCTTAGCAGTTGGGTGAACTGGTCGTTGGGAGAAATCATTAGGGCAGAGAAGCGGTTGTTCCATTATTTAAATCCCACCACTGGGTCAAGCTATTCTCCAAAAAAACCTGTCTTGCAGGACAAGAAGCAATGGATGGACATTAACAAAGAAGAGAAGCAACTTGGAATTAAGGAGGAACTTCCTCACAAGGAGGACAATTGACCAGTGGAACAACTTGCCTCCAGAAGTTGTGAATGCTCCAACAACTGGACGTTTAGAGGACTGGAGGCTAAAACATAGGAAGAGAGGTTGCGGGAGTTGGGGATATCTAGTCTAGTGAAGAGAAGGACCAGGGGTGACATGATAGCAATATTTGAGGGGCTGTCAGAAAGAAGAAGGGACCACGCTGTTCTCCAAAGCACCTGAAGGCAGGACAAGAAGCAACAGACAGAAACTCATCAAGGAGAGAAGCAACTTAGACCAAATTTCCTGACAGCGAGAACAATTAATCAGTGGAACAGCTTGCCTCCAGAAGTTGTGGAAGATCCAACACTGGAGGTTTTCAAGGAGAGATTGGAGAACCTTTTGTGTGAAATGCCATAGGGTTTCCTGCCTAAGCAGGGGGTCAGAGTAGAAGACCTCCAAGGTCCCTTCCAACTCTGTTATTCTGTTATTTCAGATCAATATTGTCCAACCTCTTTCTTGAAAACTTCCAGTGTTGGAGCATTCACCACATCTGGAGGCAAGCTGTTCCACTGATTCATTGTTCTAACTGTCAGGAAAGTTCTAAGTTGCTTCTCTCCTTGATTAGTTTCCACCCGTTGCTTTTTGTCCTGCCTCTCCTTCACGTCAGGTGGGTTTCTCTACCCTTGGAGGACGCAAAGCAAAACCAACTGGAGTTTTTTCTCTTTGCAAGACTTGAGAACTCTGCTCCGGTGATGTAATGCTGAAAGAACACATCTTTGAAGACCCAATAAACAAATTAGCCACGTCCCCATGGAAAGGGATCGTTGCTGCGTAGCATTATTGCATTATTCACATCCAACGGGACTCTGCCTGCGTCTTGCTCTGCAGAACATGCTACAAAGGAGAAGCGGCTCTCCCACTTTCTCCCCGTGCTCCTGTCCAACCCTTCGTGCTTTGTCACCTTGTTTTCCTTCCCCCCCCCCCCCGCCACCACCAGCCCTCTCCCTCCCCATTGGATCCGCCCTCCCCATCCAACAAACACTACCATTATATCTGTCACTCAGGCAACAGCCAGCGCTTCCCCGAGTTGTCGCCGTGGAGATGTGTCATGTGCTTGATAAGAGTCGCCATGGCAACTGGGGGAGGCGGACACAGATGAACAATTCACTCTGCCAGCTGATCGTAGTTTGGGGGAGGTTGAGCGAAGGAGCCGAAACGAGAGCAAGGGCCGTTCTCCAAAGAGCCTGCTCTGGAAAGCGGTGGGAAGGCGGGGAGGTGTGAAAACACCACCCAACACAGGCCAATCTCCTCTCGCCGCATGTGCCAATGAGCGAGGAGATAGCATCCCTCCCTTAGTGGCAGATTTGCAGACTGGAAGTGTGCAAGGGAGCTGCGCTCACCCAACCAGTCCCCACGATGCCAGGGGTTTTCTCTCTGCCCGTTGTTGTTGCCCAGAAGCAGAAATCTTTTCCCAGGGTTTTCCCATGGCTGACAAAAGAGCCAGGAGAGGCTGCCCGTGCAAGCAGAATGCGTGCGTGGAAGCCTCGGTCGGCGCCTGGTACCGCCGGAGGAACCGCCTGGGAGCCCACAGAGAGAAGCAGTGGGGTGGCCTTGCTTCACGTGGCTTTCAGAAGGGGCACTTTGCTGAAAGCGGCGTTGATGGAAAGGATCCCCGCGGAGCCTTGGAAGTGCACACACATCGAGGAAGCCCGCACGCACTTTCCTCCCTGGGTGGAAGAAAGGTGTGGGAACTGTGGTTCCGGAAGGCCTGCTTTGTATGCAGGAGAACGACACGTTTTTCAGGTCAACACTTTCTAGGTGGGGCTGGCAAAACTCCTGGCGGAAAGTGTTGTGTGTCGCTACTGTCAGAGCAGACGATTTGGCACCAATGGGTGGTCCATGGAGAAGGTACCATCCGATGCTCTCTGGCGGTGCTGCGGAGGGCGGTCCCATTGGCTTCATCTGAACTGCATAAGAACAAGTGAAGCAGATTGCCTGCCTAGCTCAGGGGGTGTCAAACTCAAGGCCCGGGGGCCGGATGCGGCCCATGCGGTGCTTAGATCTGGCCCACAGGCCAACCCTGGAAACACCGAAGGACCGGTCCACTGTGCCTCTTCCAGCAAAAAGGGAGCTTGGGAAGGCTGCGCACGACCTCCCGAGCTCCCTTTTTGCTGGCAGAGGACTGCAGGAGGCTGTTGCAGCCAAAAATGGAGCCTGGGAGGGCCGTCGTGGGTGAAAACGGAGCCCGGATGGGGCCCATGGCATGCTTAGATCTGGCCTGCAGGCCCATCCTGGAAACAGCAAAGGACTGGCCAACTGTGCCTCTTCCAGCAAAAAGAGAGCTCGACGAGGCCACGTACGGACTCCCGAGCTCCATTTTTGCTGACACCCGGCTGCAGGAGGCCATCGCAGCCAAAAACGGAGCCCAGGAGGGCTGTGGTGGGCAAAAACGAAGCCTCAATGAGTGACATCAAGCTGGTTACTCCCACCCTGGTCATGTTCCCCCCCTCCAGCCCCCTCAAGGTCAAATACAACCCTGATGCGACCCTCAATGAAATTGGGTTTGACACCCCTGGCCTACATAGAAGCAGGGGTGGGATTCTACCAGTTCAGACCCTTTTGGGTGAACCGGTAGCTCCGACGATCAGCTGGGAGCGAACTGGTTCTCCCTAATGATGGGCGCCACCCGCCCATCCGCGCTATCTCCCTACCTTTTTCTTCTCAGCAGATTCGCGTGGCAGAAGAGATTGCCATGCAAATCCGCTGTGTTACTTCTCCGAAGAAACCCGGATGTGACGATTTTTTTCAAACTGTGCATGCACGGGCAAATCGCACCATCCCCGAACCGGTTTGTTAAACCGTGAGGATCCCACCACTGGGTAAGACGCCTACAGCTTCTCCTGATGACGGGGTTTTCTGAACAGAACCCTCTCCACCCCACCGATGACCATGGGTCTTAGATGAAGCTTTCCTGAACAAGTATGGGAAGGTGAGTGTTTTCTTCGACCCATTGGCTCTTTGCAAGGTGGGCGTGAGCTTCGAAGACAACAAAGAAGAAATGTAAATACTTCCTCAAGCTCTTGGTTGAGCAACCAAGGTGACATAATTACAACAGAGAGAAAAGTCCTTGTAGGTAGATGTCAGTGGCAAAAGGAAGCTGGGGACCTCGAGCTAAAACAGAGACAACCTGACTAGATTTAATCCCAGAGATCAGAGTGCCCTCGCACCGTGATGGCAAACCTATGGCACACATGCTACAGGTGGCACGCAAATCCCTCTCTGACGGCACGCAAGCCATTGCCCCAGTCAGCTCCACGCCTCCCTTCGGGCACCTGATTTTCAGGTCTCTGCCGTACAAGCGCAGGGGGAGGGGTGCATGCAGGAGATGCATCGACATGTGCGGGGGGCATCACATTAGCATGCCAGGGGGGAGCACAGGGGGGTACAGCATATCCTCCCGCGGCGTTTTTTGGCCCCAAGAGGCTGCAGAAAGGCCCACTATGCCCAAAAAGGGGATGAGGGGTGGCCTACTATGCGCGGGCATGCGCAGGGGGCGGGGCGTGTGTGTGTGTGTGTCTGTGTGTCATGCACACATTGTATTATGGGTGTGGGCACACGTGCTTTCTGCATGTGACAACAAAAAGGTTAGCCATCCCCGCCCTAGAATGCTCGCCCACAATATTCCGTTTCTCTCTCTCTCTCTCCCTCTGCGAATTTTCACACCCGCATCGCACAACATCCACCGACTCCATTCTCCTTCGGCTAAGTATTTGCTTTCCAAGGCACCTTTTGCGGGAGAAGATTGCTTTTCTCCTTTTCGCAGCAAAACGCCTCTTCTGAAACGGTACGGGCCATGGTCGCTAAGAGAAGAGGAGGAGTCTAAGTAAATATTTACTCGCAGCTAATATTGGAACTGAAATGCGCAGTACTTTTGCACAAATCACGCAAGCGCAGGTTTATTTTACATCCCGGTTTCCTGCGCAGGCCCCACTTGGGTAGAAGAACCATTGCTGGGGAACCGCAGTGCTTGGATTCCCACCAGAAACCGTGGCACCATCAGGAATGAGTAACAAGAGTTGGAAGGGACCTTGGAGGTCTTCTAGTCTGACCCCCTGCTTAGGCAGGAAACCCTACAACTCTTCAGACAAATGGATATTCAATGTCTCCTTTAAAATGGGCAGGTAACAGCTCATAACTGCACATCTCCTTTGTGTTGTCTTTTTGGACCATGGATGACAGGAAATAAATAAATAAATAAATAAATAAATAAATAAATAAAGAAAGAAAGAAAGAAAGAAAGAAAGAAAGAAGGAAAGAAAAAAAAAGAGAGAGATTCTTCCAAGTCGAGTTCTTTGTTGTTCCTTACAACAAACTTACACACCTTGTCAGTATAAAATCTCTACTACCTGTATTTAGAATATACTCTGGGAACTATTAAGGAGGAGCTGTCTTCCCCCTATTTCTCTCACACATGATATCTGTACTGAGTTGCCTCTTCTCCTTCCCTTCTGGGCATCCACCTCTTTGCTCCATTCCATCAAATCATGTGTGGACTTTCTGGACTCCCAGAATTCATCAGTCACCATATGTCACGCCCCAAACTAAGAAAGACCCATCGTGAATCTCCCAAGCCGAGATCTTTACTGTTTCCACACCGATAGACGGAATCTTGCCGGACTGAAAACTCTCCTCATCCCGCATCTACAATATGCTCTGGGAACTATTAAGGAGCGTCTGTCTTCACCCTCTTTCTCTCACACATGATATCTGGGCTCGGTTGCCGCTTCCTCCTCGGGAATTCCCTCCTTCCCTCCTGGGAATCCACCTCCTGATTACATTCTACCACACCGGAGCTTTAAAACTATGATGGCTTGTTTTCTTTTTTCATTTTCCCCCAAGCCAAGTTCTACCTACAGAAGTTGATACAGCTCTATTTGTATTGTAACCACACACACCCTCCAGCCTCTGAAAAATATGTTAAGAGTGACCCTCGACCAGTGGTGGGTTGCCAATTTTTTTTTACCACCAGTTCGGGCAAGCTCCTGCACATGCGCAGAAGTGTCCAGGAGGGTGGGCGGAGCCTCCTGTCACCGCTCCTACCAGTTCGCCCAATCTGGGCCAAACTGGGAGGAATCCAACCTCTGCCCTCAATTATAAAAACATTCCCCCACCCCAGAGTGCCAGGGTAAACCCAACATTTTGATTTCTATGGATGGAATCCAATCTTTAGAATGAAATTATCCTTTAGCTCAAAGGGTTTATGCCTCCGGGTTAAAAGGGACAGACAGGCTGTGTTCCTTTCCCTAGAAGAGCATATGTGGGGGGGAACTGTAAAAAATTTGGTGGTTTTTTAAAAAAAATTTAATGTAATATAAGCAAATTAATGTAAAGTAAATATTGATCGAGTAGAGAGGGTCGGGAAATGTAGAAAGGGAAGTCTAGCATTTGAAATAAAAGCTGGAGGGGAAAAAAGATATTGTTCAAAAAGAAAAAGTACAGAAAAAAATGAAGTCTGTTTAGTGAGAACTTTATAGATGAAGCTATATTTTAAGCACATCAAGAGAAGAAGGAAGGAGAAAAAAAGAAAGGAAAGAAGGAAGGAAGGAGAAATGGAAGGAAGGAAAGAAGGAAGGAGAAATGGAAAGAAGGAAGAAACAAATGAAAAAGAATGAAAGAAAGAAAGAGAAATGGAAGGAAGAATGAAAGGAAGGAAGGAAGGAAGGAGGGAAGGAAGGAAGGAGAAATGAAATGAAGAAACAGAAAAAAAGGAAGGAAGGAAGGGAGGGAGGGTGTTTTTGCTAATGAAATTTCCAATGGGAGAAAAAATATACAACAGGCAATTTTAATGAACTCTCTACATACCTAGGATCTTTAACTAATCGTTCTATGATGTAGAAATTAATTAATCCAGATAAACATCAAGTTGGTCCAGAAAAAGCCATCCGATTCCATCAAAAAGAAGTTTTAAATATTTGATTTAAAAAAAATTAAGTACATCAACAAGTCTAATCTTCCCATTTTCTTGACGTAAACTCAAGCCGATGCTCTGAAGCTCAACATTGCGCAACACACCAATCCTGCCTAGCTCAGGGGGTGTCAAACTCAAACTCCCTCACTCCCTCCCTCCTCCTCTTTCTCTCTGCCTCCCTCTTTCTCTCCCCTTCTTTCTCTCCCCTTCCATCTTTCTCTCTCTTTCTCTCTTCCTCTCCTTCCCTCCCACTTCCTCTTCCTCTCTGCCTCTTTCACTCTCCCTCCCTCTTCCCCTCTCCCTCCTCCCTCCTCCCACTTCCTCTTCCTCTTCCTTTCTGCCTCTTTCTCTCTCCCTCCATCCTCCCCTCTCCCCCTCCTCCCCTCTCTCTTTCTCTCTCCCTCTCTCTTTTTGATTGGGAGGGTGTGTGAAACAGGTGGGGCCCCTCTGCCAAGCTGCCAATCACCTTTATGAGCAAAATGGCCTTTGATGGCATTCGTATTTCCCCAGCTCCCACCCTATATGCTTAATGCAATAAAACTCCAGCGAGTATGATTTAGAATAACATTTACTGAACAGGCCAATGTCATTTTGATGTGTGTCTCTCTCTCTCTCCCTCTCTCTGCTTTGCTTGCCGGTTATTAAACTCTATTGATTTTCTGGGACTGTCTGATGTTTATAAATGTTAAACTGCCGGGCGCGTGTTGGACTTCGGGAGTTGGCGAACTTTTTCGGCACGAGGGAGGAAAACAGGCTGGGAGATGGGGCAGCTGGAGAGAGAGAGAGAGAGAGAGAGGAAGGGGGTGAGCTTCTACTCCAGCATCCCAGAATGCTCAGGGTCATTCTGGAGGGGGGGGGTGTTTGTGACTTCCCACTCTCTAGGACAGTGTTTCTAGCTTGGGAATTCTGGGAGTTGAAGTCCTGACATCTTTAAGTGGCCGAGGGTGAGAAATACAGCTCTAGCTAGAATCCTGACGTAGGTCAACTCCTTTTCTGCTCCCTCGGGGATAGCCGAGGAAAAATTAAGGAGGGGTTTTTAAGCAAAATAAATAAATAAGCAAAGTTTTTGGTTAGCAATCCTCCAGGACTTTCCTTAGTATATTTTTAGTCTATCAGCAAAGTTTGGCTTCTCCCAAATCTTCCCGTTCGGCACAGGCGGGGTGGTTGGAACTGTGTGAAGGTCACAATCAGTGGGGGCTTCCAGATCCTGTTGCAACTGGTAGGGTGCAATGGAGCTGGGCATCCACCACATCCTTGTATGCAGCACGAGCACAGCACGTGCCTGCGTATTTACCGCCCGCGATGCTCCAACTGCTCGGCAGAGCATCGCGCAGGGGCCATACGCTCTGTATACATGTGTGTAAGCCCCGATTGGCTCAAATGCAAGTAAGGATGGCAGGTGGGTGGGCCCTCCAGAGCACTGTACCGGAACGGTATCTGGTGCTCCCAGCAGGCACCGGTATGCCCGGACTAGGGCGTACCAGTCGTATCCCACCACTGGTCACAATGCACAATCTGGACCCTCAACGCGGAGACACCGAGGGCTACTTCTGCGTATTAGATCATAGAACCATACGGCTGGAAGGGACCTTGAAGATCTTCCAGTTCAACTCCCTGCCCATAGTAGTAGATCTGAGACCCGTGATGGCGAACCTACGGCATGCGTGCCGCAAGTGGTACATAGAGCCATCTCTCCAGGCAGGCCAACCATTGCCCGGTTCTCTTTTGGTGTGCACATGCGCGCTGGCCAGCTGACCTTCAGGTGCATTGGAGCACTGAAACTGGAAGAGCAGTGCATGTGCCAGCTGGTCTTCGCACGTGCATGTGTGCCAGAAACTGAAGACCAGATGACCGGACCGGCATACATGTGCGTGCCAGAAACTGGAAGCTCGGCTTCCCAGCACGCACATGCATGCTGGGGGACTACTTGGTTTTTTGTGCTCCCTCCCCGTCACTTGGTGCCGAAAAGGTTCACCAACACTGTCCTATACCAGGGCTCTGGAGCCGCATGTGGCTCTTTCATTCCTCTACTGCGGCTCCCTGTTGCTGGTCGGCTCCACAATTGATAGGGCTTTCAGTTAGGAAAGGTAGAGGAAAAAGGACACCACGCTAGGAGAAGACTCTATGGTGGGGGAATTGGACTTCCGGTCGGCTCCAGAATTGAATGGGGGGCTTCCAATTAGGACCTTTGTGGCTCTCTAAGGTTGCCGACCCCTGTCCTAAACCATTCCATACAATGGCCTGTCCAATCTCTTCTTGAATGTCCATCAACGATGGACGAGCTGTTTAGGAACCACAGAAGTTGACCTTCCAGCCTCGCCTTGAAGTATCCTTCATAGTCCTACTGGATGAAGAGCTTTCCCCTTTCACCTCCCCTCTGCCCAGCTCTGACTTCGCTGGACCTCCCTTTCAGATTGGCCCTTACGCTGGGCCCAACTCAAGCATTCTTCTCGTTTCCTTCTGCGTTCTTGCAACAGCTTGTAGCAAAGTAGCCAGACACTTCTGTTGTCCAGCTCCATCCTCTGAATACCAATTGACCAGTGGCTTGTTACGGACAGGACAGCCAGCTGACAACACAGAAAGAGAGAGAGAGAGAGAGAGAGAGAGAGAGAGAGAAAGAGAAAGAGAAAGAGAGAGAGAGAGAGAGATGCACACACACACACACACATTTCATTGCAGTCGTGGCTGCTACAGTGCCCACAAAACCCTTCTCTTTTCCCCCTTCAGATCTTGAGAGAGGGCAATTGAGACATCTTTCTGGAAAGCCCTGTTGTCACTCAAAGGGTCAGCTCAAGGGTAGCAAACTCAAGGTCTGGGGGCTGGGTGCTTAGATCTGGGCCACCCTGAAAACAGCGAAGGATCGGCCTGAGGTGCCTCTCCCAGCAAAAACGGAGCACAGGAAGGCCACACAGAGCTCCATTTTCGCTGGCGGAGGCTGTTGGTGGGAGTCGCAGCTGAAAACAGGACCTAGGGGACACATGCGGCCCACCTAAGCTCTGTTTTCATGGGTAGAGGGCTGCAAGAGGCTGCTGCAGCTGAAAAGGGAAATTGGGAGCCAATTTTCACTGGCAGAGCGCTTGGTGGCCCCAACACGAATGACGTCAAGCTGGCCATGCCCACTCTGTTCACCCCACCCCTGAGGTCAAACACCACCCTGATGCAGCCCTCAAGGAAATCGAATTTGACTAGTTTAGTTTCATATTTTTGTTGCTATCATTTAAACTGGCCATTTTTCTCCCCTGGAAGCTTTTATTACAATTGTTATCATCTTCTCTTATTTTAGAGTTTTTTAGAGTTTTATTGGGATTTATAGGCCGCCCTTTTCCCTGAGGGGACTCAGGGCGGCTTACAACCACAAGGGAAGGGGGTGCAGCGTCAAAAAAAACAAAAAACAGAATGTGAACAAAGAAAAAATAGTAAAAACACAACTTTCGTTCAGCAATCAAACACTCGGGCGGGTAAATTAGGAATTTTGCACCAATTACGAATCTGGGAGGTCGGTTGGTCTAAGAAGGCAAGAGTTGGATGACCAGTTCCATGTCAAAACTCAACCTTGATGGTCTTCAGCCCTGGTCAGGCACTATTCTGAATATACAGCCGCAATTGGCTCAACACGGTGTGCGAATCCAACAAATGGTGCAGACACCAATTTGGCTTGTGTTGTTGATGTACAAAAAGGATGTTTACATTACTCAGCTCTGACTGCTTACAACCGGCTTACAAATTAAACACTGCTACTGTAGGATGAGCCACGGTGGCGCAGTGGTTAGAGTGCAGTACTGCAGGCTACTTCTGCTGACTACCGGCTCCCTGCAATTTGGCAGTTCAAATCTTAACAGGCTCAGCCTTCCATCCTGGGTAAAATGTGGACCCAGATTGTTGGGGGCAAGAGGCTGACTCAGTAAACTGCTTACAAAGGGCTGGAAAAGCACTGTGAAGCGGTACATAAGTCTTAAGTGTTATTGCTAGTCTGTCCTTCCTTCTCTCCTTTTCTTCTTCCTTCCTTCCTTCTTTCCTTCCTTCCTTCCTTCCATCCTTCCTTCCCAGTGATTAGAGTGCAGTACTGCAGGCTACTTCTGTTGACTGCCTCCAATTTGGCAGTTCCAATCTCACCAGGCTCAAGGTTGACTCAGCCTTCCATCCTTCCCGAGGTGGGTAAAATGAGGAGCCAAATTGGGTGGAGTTGATGAAATAATTAAGGAACGAAAGGCCATATACGAAGTAACGCATGAATGGGATGGAAGCCAAGATGTTTTGTAAGGAGAAAAAAAAAGAAATATGGTGGAGAAAGAGAGAAAGAGGGAGAGAGAGAGAGAGAGAGAGAGAGAGAGGGGAGACAGAAAGAGAGAAAGAGAAAGAGAAAGAGAGGAGAGAGAACAAGTGAGAGAAACAGAGAGAAGGAGAGAGAGAAACAGAGATACAGACAGACAGAAAAAGAGAGACAGAGAGAGAGAATAGAATAATCGGCCTCCGATTTAATTGTGCATCTCCTTTTCTTTTGCTTCTCTCATTCCTTCGGCTTCTTATGTCTTCCCCCCTTTCTGCATTTCACAGAATGCTCTTTATCCCAGCAGGAATCCTCTGATGTGGCCTGGGCTCCGAAGCACTGGTCCTAGAGAGGGGTGGGGGGTGGCCGGCCCGGCTGCCAGACTGCGTGCCCGGGGTGCCACCCCTGGCCGGAATCCCGGGGACAGAGGAGCCGTTCTTGGAAGGCTCCTGGTCCCAACGACGGCTTTTTCCACTGCAGAGCTGGACACCGCAGCTCTGAGTCATAGCTCTGTGCCATCCTTCCTTCCTTCCCAATCCAAACAAGGGGCCTCTTTTTTTTCTTCCTTCCTTTCTTTTTTTTTCTTTTTCTTTTTCTGGCAAGCCTGGTGCATGCCGTTTATTTGCTTCCCCCCCCCCCCCAAAATCATTGCTCAGTTAGCAGCAGCCGGATTATCTGTAATGCAGGAAAATGGCTTGTTTTTCTTTACAAGGGGAAAAAAAAAAGAGGGGCCAGTGGGCAAACCAGCCAATCTGCTTCTGCTTTGCTTCGTCTTAAGAGGAGGCAAGGAAGGCGGCCGCACCGTATTTTCAAAAGCCACCAGATTCCCGTTAACTTATAGCCTCTGAAGCCAAAAGATGCAAACCACGACTTTTTCCTTTCTTTTCCTTTCCTCCTTCTCTCTTTCCTTTTCCTTTGTCTTCTCTCATTCCTTTCCTTCGTCTTCCTTTCCTTTCTTTTCCTTTCCTTCTATCTTTCCTCTCCTTTCTTCTTCTCCCTTTCCTTTTTTCCCCTCCCTTTCTTTTCCTTTCCTTCTTCTCCCTTTCCTTTTTTCTTCTCCCTTTCCTTTTCCCCCTCCCTTTCTTTTCCTTTCCTTCTTTTCCCTTTCCTTTCCTTCCTTTCTTCTTCCTTTCCTTTTTCCCCTCCCTTTCTTTTCCTTTCCTTCTTCCCCCTTTCCTTTTCTCTTCTCCCTTTCCTTTTCTTTTTTCTTCTCCCTTTCTTTTCCTTTCCTTTCCTTCTTCTCCCTTTCCTATTTTTCTTCTCCCTTTCCTTTCCTATTTTTCTTCTCTCTTTCCTTTCCTATTTTCTTCTCTCTTTCCTTTCCTATTTTTCTTCTCCATTTCCTTTCTTTTCTTTTCCTTTCCTTCTTCTCCCTTTCCTTTTTTCCCCTCCCTTTCTTTTCCTTTCCTTCTTCTCCCTTTCCTTTTTTCTTCTCCCTTTCCTTTTTTCCCCTCCCTTTCTTTTCCTTTCCTTCTTTTCCCTTTCCTTTCCTTTCCTTTCTTCTTCCTTTCCTTTTTCCCCTCCCTTTCTTTTCCTTTCCTTCTTCCCCCTTTCCTTTTCTCTTCTCCCTTTCCTTTTCTTTTTTCTTCTCCCTTTCTTTTCCTTTCCTTTCCTTCTTCTCCCTTTCCTATTTTTCTTCTCCCTTTCCTTTCCTATTTTTCTTCTCTCTTTCCTTTCCTATTTTCTTCTCTCTTTCCTTTCCTATTTTTCTTCTCCATTTCCTTTCTTTTCTTTTCCTTTCCTTCTTCTCCCTTTCCTTTTTTCTTCTCTCTTTCCTTTCCTATTTTTCTTCTCTCTTTCCTTTCCTATTTTTCTTCTCCATTTCCTTTCTTTTCTTTTCCTTTCCTTCTTCTCCCTTTCCTTTTCCCCCTCCCTTTCTTTTCCTTTCCTTCTTCTCCCTTTCCTTTTTTCTTCTCCCTTTCCTTTTCCCCCTCCCTTTCTTTTCCTTTCCTTCTTTTCCCTTTCCTTTCCTTTCCTTTCTTCTTCCTTTCCTTTTTCCCCTCCCTTTCTTTTCCTTTCCTTCTTCCCCCTTTCCTTTTCTCTTCTCCCTTTCCTTTTCTTTTTTCTTCTCCCTTTCTTTTCCTTTCCTTTCCTTCTTCTCCCTTTCCTATTTTTCTTCTCCCTTTCCTTTCCTATTTTTCTTCTCTCTTTCCTTTCCTATTTTCTTCTCTCTTTCCTTTCCTATTTTTCTTCTCCATTTCCTTTCTTTTCTTTTCCTTTCCTTCTTCTCCCTTTCCTTTTTTCTTCTCCCTTTCCTTTCCTATTTTTCTTCTCCCTTTCCGTTCTTTTCCTTTCCTTCTGTCTTTCCTTTCCTTTCTTCTTCTCCCTTTCCTTTCCTTTTTTTTCTTGTCTCTTTCCTTTCCATTCCATCTCTCTCCCTCTTTCTCTCTCTTCCTCCCATTGTGAAGCAGAGATTGCCATGCTCCTCTGTTCACAAAGAACAACAACGACACCAAGAAGGCCAGCGTTGGCTAGCTTCTGGAAGGGAAGACAAATATCCAGAAGGCTAGGTTGCTTTAGAGCAGAAAATGTATTTTTCGCTCCAGCACAAGGAAGAGAATCAGGGAAAAAAACACCCATCAAAACACCCCAGGATGAATCCTTGGGCATCCAGCTGAATGCATGATGATGCCAAGTCCCATTTGGAAACAAGCAGTTGTCTAGACATTGCCTTGCCCTCCTTCCCTGATGCTCCATTGTTCATATTTTTCCCCTTCTCCATGGTTTATATTACGTTCCTGTCTTTTGATAAGAAGAAACAGTGTTTGCGTCCCCCCCCCCCCCGGCTTAGATCAAAATCTGGAGGCCAACCAAATGTTTAGAAGAAATAATAGAACAAAAAAAATGACATGAAACCTTGAGCTGTTTCTTTTAGGAACAATTAAAAAAAAATATTAGTAAGGATATCCAATATTTAATGCTTCATATAATCACTGCTGCCAGAATTTCATATGCCCAAAGTTGGAAACTAAAAACCATTCCATCAGGGAGGGAAGGAGGGAGGGAAGCAAGGAGAGAAGGAGAGAAGAAAGGAGGGAAGGAAGGAGGGAAGGAAGGAGAGAAGGAGAGAAGAAAGGAGGGAAGGAAGGAGGGAATGTAGGAGAGAAGGAAGGGGGAAGGAAGGAAGGAAGGAAGGAGGAAAGGAAGGGGGAAAGGAAGGAGAGAAGGAGAAAGAAAGGAGGGAAGGAAGGAAGGAGAGAAGGAGGGAAGGGGAAGGAGGGAGGGAAGGAAGGGGAGTAGGAGAGAAGAAACGAGGGAAGGAAAGAGGGAGGGAGGGAAGAAGAAGTAGGACCGTTGTAAGATAAGATGGATCTATAGGATGTTAAAAAAGCAATCTTCAAGTATATTGTCAACAGTAGGGAAAAATTGTTATAAATACATATTATTAATAACAGTTATGAGATCATATAATTGTGAATGTATATATGAAATTGATAAAATTAAAATAATAATAATAATAATAATAATAATAATAATAATAATAATAATAATAATAATAATAATTAAAAAAAACCCATTCCATCAAAGGCAGAAACCATTAAAAAAAACGTGTTAGAATGCTCAGAAATGGATAAACTAACGATGGAACGAAGAGATGGAGAGGAAGCAGAGAAACTACAGGATATGGAACAGGTGGTATAACTGGCTCGAAAAGAGATGTAAAATCAATGCATAAGGAACACATAGCAAACACAATGAAAAGAGACGGCATATATTTAGAAAGCAAAGAGAGATGGGAATATTGCACACAGATGCATATATTGCAAAAATGAGGAAGTAAACAAAGAAGAATATGCATAAAATAACAGAATGGAAAATGGAAAACCCGAAATCAGAAAAACAGAAAAAGAAATACCGATAACAGAAAAGCTGTAAAAGTGTAATTGCGATTTTAATGTTTGGAAAATGTCAATTTTTTTTTTAAAAAAATAGAAAAATCTGGAAGCAAACCAGAGGGCATTCAAAAAAAAATATCAATGAAATCCAGCAAGCGTCTACTTGATACTGTTTTGGGTCTGTTGAAAATAGGTTTGATCACGACAGGTCGTCCTCGGGTTACGACCACAATGGACCCCCAACATTTCTGTTGATAAGGGAGACATTCGTGAAGTGAGTTTTGCCCCATTTTACCACCTTTCCTGCCAGCGTTGCTAAGTGAATCACTGCCGTTGTTCCGTTAGGAAGTCGGTTGTTAAGGAAATCTGGTTTTCCCGTTGACTTTGCTTGTCACGAGGTCTTAAAAGAGCCGAGGTGGCGCAGTGGTTAGAGTGCAGCACTGCAGGCTACTTCAGCTGACTGCAGTTCTGCAGTTCGGAGGTTCAAATCTCACCGGCTCAGGGTTGACTCAGCCTTCCATCCTTCCGAGGTGGGTGAAATGAGGACCCAGACTGTGGGGGCGATATGCTGACTCTGTAAACCGCTTAGAGAGGGCTGAGAGCCCTATGAAGCGGTATATAAGTCTAACTGCTATTGCTATTGCTATTAAAAGGGCACCAGGCCACCCTTGGATACTGCGACCATCGTAAATAATAGGAGTCAATTCCCAAGCGTCTGAATTTTGATCACAGGACCATGGGGATGCTGCAACAGTCATAAGTCTGAAAAAAACCAGTCCTAAGTCACTTTTTCCGGTAGTTGTAACTTTGAATGATTGCTAAATGAACTGTTGAGGACTGCAAGTATTCACTAAGTGACCTTTCAAATGTTTTCAGTCTACAAGGCTCTAAAAATCTTTCCAAAGGTTCGCGAACTACCCTGTTTTCCTGAAAATAAGACCTCCCCGGATAATAAGCCCAATTGGGCTTTTGAGTGTATGTGCTAAAATAAGCCCTCCCTGAAAATATTGCAACACAGCAGCTGCCATGAGGTGGCCACGCTCACCGCCTCCTGCACCTCAAAAATAATAAGCTCTCTCCAAAAATAAGCCCTCCCTGAAAATATTGCAACACAGCAGCAGCCATGAGGTGGCCAAGCTCACCGCCTCCTGCACCTCAAAACTAATAAGCTCTCCCTGAAAATAGGGCCAAGCGCTTATTTTGGAGGTCAAAAGCAAACAAGACCCTGTCTTATTTTCGGAGAGAAACACGGTAGAATTTCCAGATCTGCAAGCAACATGGACAAAGGTTAGGGATGCTGGAAGCTTTAGCTCAGCAGATGCAGTCGGGCCAGAGGTTCTCACACAGTGGTTGGACTCCCAGTTTGTGGGGGAGCCACATCTGGCTTTGCTGTGAAGCCTACAACAGAACCAGAGTAACTTCTTACTCCTGCTCCCCAGCAGATGGCATTCAGAGGCGTTCTGCGGATAGCACGTTGCCATTAAATCTGAGCAGCAAGGGATTAATTGCATCTCCTCCATCAATTTGTCTAATTCCCTTTTTAAAAGCCATTCTGGATGACGATCATCTCCATATTCTGAAGCAGTAAAAAGCAGAGGCTTGCCTTAACCTGGCCAGTTACAAACCCAGCAATGACATTTGCACTCCCCCTATGAAACCTAGAAGGTTAGTAAAACAATGGCCCATTTGCATCTTGAGGTATAAGTTAAAATTGAGCCTGTCTGTTTCATGCATGGTGCAATTGTGCCAATAGTTAATCCTGTTGGGTGAAGAACAACTACAGATTTGTCCTTCTATATGGTCTCCCTCCCCACTACATCATACATATCAGAATTGTATCATTTTAGGAGGGCATTTCTAAAAACAAATGTACAATAGTGCGTTCTAAGTTGGCTCACAAATTGGGCATCAAAAGAGACATCAAAGAGACATCAAAACAAGGTTAACTTTTCTGAAGACTTGGAGATCAGTCTTCTATATATTCAAAAAATGGCTCTGTTTGTGTGTGTCTGTGTGTGTGTGTGTGTGTTCCAGCATAACTCTGGAATGCCTTGAGCAATTCTAACCAAACTTAGTGCACAGATGACTTACTCTCTGGAGAAAAATACTGTAAGACCCCCTTGGGGTGTGCGTTCGGTTAAGATGCAGCCTGTAGTGCCTTTAAATGGCTTTTGCTGTACTGCTGTAAAATGGCTTCTACTGTACTGCTGTAAAATGGCTTCTACTGTACAGTGCAGTGGAGTTGCCATGGTAATGGTTTCACAGTACTCCACAGGGAGGCTCCCTCTGGTAAGGGGGGAAATCCAACATTAGAAATTACGTTTGGTCTGGACATTTTCCCCCTATAAATAAACACCCGGGTGCAAGGCCAGGTTATCAGCTAGTGGCCAATAAATTAGCCCTCAATGGAGTGACGTCAATGGTGCCAAGGTCCTACTACTTTCTGTGCCAACATTCAAAATACCAAGGACAGGATCTTCAGACAGGTTGGGAGGTATCTGCCACCACCAATATGAAGTAGATGGATATCTAACCTACATGGATGGTGTTTCTTATTCTGACTTGGTTTGACTTCTAGACAAACCAAGCCTGTCACTCATCAGTTGGTCACAGATAAGGAGGACCACTCCAGAAAGAACCATTCTTGGCTACCTTTGAAAAGCATTCACAGATGATGAGTGAATGCAGAACGGACACTACAAGAAGAAGACCTGAAGAGCAACATCAGAAGAAAATCTAAACAGGGATCTCTTTTCTTTTGAAGCCTAAATCCTTCCCCAGGGTGAAAATGTTAGTGGCAGAAGGCCTGTTTTATTTTAGTCCATCCATCCATTCCACCCATTTTCTCAACAGAAGACATCAATTTCCCCTTTTTTATTTTAGTGATATCTAGAGGTAAAGATTCCCCTCATACATATGTGCTAGTCATTCCCGACTCTAGATAGCAGTGCTCATCTCTGTTTCAAAGCCGAAGAGCCAGCGCTCTCCGAAGACGTCCCCGTGGTCATGTGGCCGGCATGACTCAACGCCAAAGGCTCACGGAACGCTGTTCCCTTCCCACCAAAGGTGGTTCCTATTTTTCTACTTGCGTTTTTCACGTGCTTTTGAACTGCTACGTTGGCAGAAGCTGGGACAAGTAACAGGAGCTCACTCTGTTATGGGACGGTAGGGATTCGAACCGCCGAACTGCCGACCTTTCTGATCGACAAGCTCAGCACCTTAGCCACTGAACCACCGTGCCCCTTTTAGTAGTATCTATACCAATAGCCATATCTACATGGCTTTGGCAACCAGCATTTCAGCCACAGATAGCTGCAAACAACATGAGAGCAGAGAGCAAATCTCTCGTTTCTGATTAGCACAGCAGCGAGAAGGAACTTAAGTTCCTAAGCGACGGATGTCTTTATGGCATGAATTTAATTGGGGCAAGGAACTAGCTGTTCCACAGCCGTTTACTAGAGAGATCCTATGTTTTCATTGTGATCTGTATCTCCGGGATATTTTTACAATCCCTTCTCGGGAGGGAGGGAGGGAGGGAGGAGAAGACATCGCCTATTCATAATTCTTCTAGCTTGAGTATCGAATGTCGGAGAAGGAGACTAGCCACGAGAGGATCAGAAAATGGCCAAGCCTTGTTGAATAACCCTGCGTGCCATTCAAAATATACTAGCCAAATTAATTCTCTAGGGATCAGCACTGAAGAGTTGCTACTGGGCGTATTATTCAAATCCATATTTTTTTTAAAAAGATGACTAAACTTGTTTTCAGCATTTTAAAGGTAAAATGTTCCCTTCAAACATATCTGCTAGTCGTTCTTGACTCTAGGGGGCAGTGCTCATCTCCATTTCAAAGCCGAAGAGCCAGCGCTGTCCGAAGACGTATCCGTGGTCATGTGGCCGGCATGACTCAACGCCGAAGGCGCACAGAACGGTGTCCCCTTCCCACCAAAGGTGGTTCCTATTTTTCTACTTGCATTTTTCACGTGCTTTCCAACTGCTAGGTTGGCAGAAGCTGGGACAAGTCATGGGAGCTCACTCCGTTATGCGGAAATAGGGATTCGAACCACCAAATTGCTGGCCTTTCTGATCAAGAAGTCCAATGTCTGAGCCACTACGTCCCCTTTCAGCATTTTAACTGTGGTCATATTTAACAGATCAGCTGGTGGTTGCTGACCCTGTAAATATTCCAAAGAATCTATATCAGGTTGAAGAGATGACCTGTTCAACAAGCCATCAGTAAAACATCTGGGCCATTTGCATCAAAACCACAGGAATTCAATAATCTGTCAGGAAGGCTGAGGGTTGGCTGAAAGTTGGCTGCTGGAATTGGGGATGTCTAGTTTAATAGAAAGAAGGACTAGGGGAGACATGATAGCAGTCTTCCAATCTCTCAGGGGTCGCCCCAAAGAAGAGGGAGTCAAGCTATTCTCCAAGGCACCTGAGGGAAGGACAAGAAGCAATGGGTGGAAACTCATCAAGGAGAGAAGCAACATAGAAATAAGGAGGAATTTCCTGACTGTGAGAACAATTAATCAGTGGAACAGAAGTTTCCTCCAGAAGTTGTGAATGCCCCAACGCTGGAAGTCTTTAAGAAGATGTTGGATAGCCATTTGTCTGAAGCGGTATAGGGTTTCCTGCCTAGGCAGGGGGTTGGACTAGAAGACCTCCAAGGTCCCTTCCAACTCTGGTTGTTCTGTTTAGCAAAACCAGAAGTGAATGTTTTCCTTAAAAGCCCCCAAAAGGTTACTTGAATCAGGAGAAATGATAGCTTAATCACTGAAAGTTGCCTATCCCGAAGAAGAGGGAGGAAACACAGAGATGAACCCAATCTTAACGGCTCCTATTCTGAGCAGCCATTTCTCAAAGCAGAGAGAATTACGTGACATTCAACACAATCCAAAATATCTCCTGCCTTTCCTTTCAGCACAATTTCAGAGCTCGAGATGGTTGAGTTTGGGAAACAAGCACAGCCACCTCCAACCATATGCTAAAGGAAAAATAGGACATAGCAGCTCATCCCCTTCAGAGTCCATCTCCCTCCCTCCTCCCTGTCTCTCATCTGTCTGTCTGTCCATCCGTCCATCCATCCATCCATCCATCCATCCTTCTTTCTTTCTTTCTTTCTTTCTTTTTCTTTCTGTTTATCATCTCTCTCTCCAGCTAGCCAGCTATATCATCTATCTATCTATCATCTATCTATCTATCTATCTATCTATCTATCTATCTATCTATCTATCTATCTATCTATCTATCTATCATCTATCTATCTATCATCTATCTATCTATCTAATCTATCTATCTATCTATCTATCTATCTATCTATCTATCTCTTTCTGTCTATCATCTCTCTCTCCATATATTCAGCTATCTCTGTCTGTCTGTCTTTCTCTCTCTCTTTCTTTCTGTCTATCATCTCTCTCTCCAGCTAGCCAGCTATATCATCTGTCTGTCTGTCTGTCTGTCTGTCTATCATCTCTCTCTCCATATATCCAGCTATGTATGTATGTATGTATGATGTCTGTCTGTCTGTCTGTCTGTCTGTCTGTCTGTCTGTCTGTCTGTCTGTCTATCTATCTATCTATCTATCTATCTATCTATCTATCTATCTATCTATTTATGCTTCTGTGTATCATCTCTTTCTCTTTCCAACTATCCATCTATCTCTATCTTGCTATCTAGCTATCTGCCTGTCCGCCTGTCTATCTATCTGTTTCTATCTATCATCTCTCTCTCTCTCTCCAGCTATCTCTATCTATCTATCTATCTATCTATCTATCTATCTATCTATCTATCTATCTATCTATCTATCATCTATCTATCCATCCATCCATCCATCCATCCATCCATCCATCCAATCAACCATCTATATCTACTACTAAAACTCTCCTGTTCCTATTTGCTAACAAAATGGTACATCATAGAACAATCAGTTTTGAATCAACTGATTTAAAATGGGCTAATTTAAAGAATCGGTCCAAAATCTGGGACCAGTTGTGGGATTGAAATTTGGCAAAGTTGTGGCCGCTTCAGCACCACCACGCTGCCATGCACAGCTATGGTTATTTGATTGTCATTTCCGATGCTCCCTCCGAGCTTCTTTTAATGAAAGCCAATAGGAAAGCTGACAAGAAGTCAAAAGTGATTCCCACTCTGGTTGTTTTTTGGCCAGGAAATATCTCTGAAAGGATGACCCAACAAGTCAGGGGTTGTCTAATAAACTTTATAGGCGCAGTGATGGCACAGTAGTTAGAATGCAGTATTGCAGGTAAACTCTGCCCACAGCCTGGAGTTCGATCCTTCTTTCCTCCCTTCCTCCCTCCTTCCCTCTTTCCTTCCTTCCTTCCTTCCTTCTTTCCTTCCTTCCTTCTTTGTGGTTAGAATGCAGCATTCTACAACAGTCTGGAATTCAATCCTGACCAGCTCAAGGTTGATTCAGCCTTCCATCTTTCCGAGGTCGGTAAAATGAGGACCCAAATTATTTGGGGAACAACAGGCTGACTCTGCAAACCCCTTAGAGAGGGCTGTAAAGCCCTGCAAAGCGATATATAAGTCTTAAGTGCTGTAGCTTTTGAAATATAACGTCAAGCTTTTTTCAGCCAAGCTCAACTTTGAGTGACTGCCTCTACGCGTCCATGTTTTTCTTAGCAATGCTGCAGAAATTGTCGTGCGTTCCGGGTATTTTCCAATCTAATTGTGGCAGTTCCTGGTGATTTCCCATCTCATTAGAGACAGCTTCCCCCCCCCCCTCCAATCAGCCAAAATTGGTTAGATTGCTTTTAGAGTTAAGGCATAGAAGACCATGACCTCTTCGCACTTCCTTTCAAACGGGCAGATGTAAAACTATACAATGGTTGGTAAGGAGACTCTCTCGAAGGGGCCTCTGACATCTTCGCTTATAAAAAGTCGTGTGCTGCTTTTTCCTTTCCTTATTCCACCCCCCTCCCAGCTCTGTGGATTTTTAAGATGGGAATTAATACTAAGTATAAAACAAAGTCCTCATCACTTGCAAACATGCAGAGCAGGGATTTCTTTGCTGTTCTTTTCCAGGGCTATTATGATATGTGCTTAACAAGGGCATTACTGTAATGGATAACTAATCTATATTAAATAATTTTCATTGCCAGAGACACAATCTGCAAGATCTACTGAAGTTCAGAGTATTTTTTTTTCCAACCCAGGGTTTCATTGACCTGGGCAGTAGTGTCCAGCGCACCAAAGATCAGATCAGAGGTGGGTTCCTACCAGTTCGCACCAGTTCGGTAGAACTGGTTCGTCAAAGCTACCGAACTGGTTAGAAGAGGTTCCACCAGTGGGACCCGGAAAGCAGGCCACACCTACAGAAGAGGTTCCAACATTTTTGAAACCCACCACTGATACACACACACACACACACACACACACACACACACACACTCACACAGAAAAAGAGAAAGAAAGGAAGAAAAAAAGAAAAAAAGAAAGAAAAAGTGAGAGAGATGAAGAAAAAAGGAAAAAGGGACAGAGAGACAAAAGGAAGGAGAGAGAGAGAGAGAGAGAGAGAGAGAGAGAGAGAGAGAAAGAAAGAAAGAATAAAGAAAGAAGAAAGAAAGAAAGAAAGAAAGAAGAAAAGAAAACACATGGCCAGCAAGCCGCTCCCACCAGTCACATGGCCAGCAAGCCACTGCCACAAAGGAGGCCACACCCACAGAGTAGGTTCGAAAAATTTTTGAAACCCACCACTGGATCAGATCCACACATGTAGGTCCAATTAAACTGATTTATTTCTGTGGATAGGAATCTCAATGGTAAAAGGCAAAAGGTAAAGATTCTCCTCGCACATACGTGCTAGTCGTTCCCACTCTAGGGGCGGTGCTCATCTCCGTTTCAAAGCCGGACAGCCAGCACTGTCCAAAGATGTCTCTGTGGCCAGGTGACTAAACACCAGAGGTGCATGGAGCGCTGTTACCTTCCCACCAAAGGTGGTCCCTATTTTTCTACTTGCATTTTTTACTTGCTTTCGAATTGCTAGGTAGGCAGAAGCTGGGACAAGTAATGGGAGCTCACTCCGTTATGCGCGCTAGGGATTCGAACCGCCAAACTGCCGACCTTCTGATCGACAAGCTCAACATCTTAGCCGCTGAGCCATCACATCCCAGACTTTACAGAATGTGTGCTTAAGACTGCTAAATGTTAGATAAGGGTCAACAGAATTCAAGGGGAAGTTGGAATTTAATCACTTGTGACTATGACCAAGAGTCTAGGCTGATCCCTCTTTTAACTCTGCCCCCAGATCTGCCACTCCTTCAAAGCATTCAGGATACCTTTCTATCTCTGTATCCATGCAACTTCTTCTGGGGGCTGAAGGTCCTTTTCTAATCAACAGTTCTTCCCAACCAGTATTTGAATCCACCACTTGTCAATTGAAACACATGTGTATGTTGTACTGTGTACACATAAAGTTTAGTTTAAAGATTCCAGTGGCTAAAAAGCTATGTTACCTTGTATGCCAAACCTGGTTAGGTTTAAGCTTGATTAGGGTAGGGGATTGGGGGGTGTCTTTCCAATTTGGTGGAAACTAAGCCTGTTTTCTTCATCTATTATTCAATGTACTTTCTCGACCCCATATAATGAGCTAATTTGGTAACTCAGTTAAGCATCTGGTGCATGTACAACAAGTGAAAATGAGAACTCAACAATTTCTTTCCTCAAACAGTAAATATCCTTAACAACAATGTGGAGGAATAGCAACAAAAAAGAGAGAGATGAATTCTGACTGTTAGTTCTCACCTCTTGAAAGCGTGGAGCAAGAAATTTACTGCTATTATTATTGTCGTTATGAACTTTTATTCATTAACATGAAACTCAGCCAACTTAATATTTAAAATGTATCACAAATATTATTGACTGGCACTGATGGTTGATGGGATGATGATGATCATCCCATCAACCATTAATCTTTGGTGAGATTCACAGCCCTTTGGGGCTGGTTGGTAGCTCAACAGCTCGAGTCCTAACCAAGGACCGAGAGGACTGTTAAGGTAACGTGGAGGATATAAGCTGTTCCAAGTAGGGCGGTTTTTTGTAGAATCAGAATGTTCAAGTCCCATAAATTTAGAATTCCAATAGTGAGGTAGCTCCAAGGGCTCCTATTATTATTATTATTATTATTATTATTATTATTATTATTATACAATTGTATCACAGCGGCCAGTTGTTTCGCTGGATTGGCATTGGTTACTAGTCGGGGCCCCACCCAGGGGCCTAGGACGTCGTAACGTATTTTCGTTAATATGCGTGCAGATCCAAGCAGTGCGGCTTTTTGCATTTGACTGATGTTGATTTTGTCCATTTTTAACTGTTTTAAATGTAATTCCAGTGCTTTGGAATAGCACCCAGTGTGCCAATTACCACTGGAATTATCACTGCTGGTTTGTGCCATAGTCGTTGAATTTCGATTTTTAAGTCCTGGTATCTTGCGATTTTTTTCATGTTCCTTCTCGGCGACCCTGCTATCACCTGGTATTGCGATGTCTATGATTGTGACCTTATTTTCTCAACCAGTGTGATGTCTGGTGTATTATGCGCGAGTATTTTGTCGGTTTATTATTATTATTATTATTATTATTATTATTATTATTATTTCATTAAACATGAACCTCAATCAACTGAACATTCAAAAATGCATCACAAATACCATTGAGTAGTGCTAATGGTTGATACGAGGGTTGATGCCAGCGTCCTAGGTATCAACCAAATACCTTCTTAAAATGTACGATGTTCTGAGTAGCACAGTTTTTTTGCAGTTCCGCTGGTGTTATTGCAGGAAGCTGCAATTTATTTATTTATCTGCAATTTATCTGCTGCTATTCTTATTCTTATCTTATTCTTATTATTATTAGTATTATTCACATACGTGAAATATGACAAGGTTCATCCTATATTTGAAAGCTGTGCCCAACCAACTCCCATCTTCTAGAATTGGATCAGATGCCTGAGATTTCTGGGAATTGTAGTCCTTCTAAGATTCAGGTTGGAGGAAGAAGACTCTATTGACTTGTTCTGTAGTCCTTTGTCCACCTATCATCTGAAAGGATGGATGGTGTTATCTAGGGCACTAAGCCATGGACGGATTCAACCACAACTGATTTGGTTAAACCAACCCTGGTGAATTTTCAAGCCACGATTGTTCCAAGTGATGGCTTATATGTGGTAGGAACAAGCAAAGATTTGGGCTTGACCAAGTGTTTGTATTCTGCTGATACATATATGTGCCATGCACATTCTGAGATCAGAAGGTCAACACTAGTCAAGGTGTCTTCAAGGGTGCGTTCACATAGCACAGCTTCGACCTGGGCATTTAGGAGATATTTGCTGACAGGAAATTTCATAGTTTGGATGAATCTAGATCACTTAGTAGATGAATACTTATATCTATGAAGTTTAACAGAGACTAGAAGCACGCTTTGAGGAGAACGTCCGCATTTATGCATCTCTACCATTGGTATTCACCGCCTCTTCTGTCCCATCTGCAAGAGGCTGACTACACCCAGTTTTCCTGCACCCAACTGAGCTCGCCTCCTACACCCTTCTTTCTGCTCAATGCCAGGGCACTACGACTAATAGTAAAATCACCTCTTCTTGACACACGTCATCTGTCAACCTTCCTCTTGAGTCCAGTGCCCAAATCTGGATACAACGATCTTAGCTGGACTTTGTCAAACTAGAAGAAGCACTACATTCTCGTTTCTGCTCCCTTGTCTCATCTCGACCTCAGACTGCTGACTATACTTCGCTTGCAGTCAACCAAAGCCCCAAGGTCCTTCTCAGATGCCATGCCAGCCATCGGGAATCACCCATCTTGAATTTCTGCATCTGAGATGGCCTACCAAAATGCAAAGCCCATCTGCTCTTCGTACGATGGAATTAGACTAGAAGTGCAATGGCTGCTTGCAGGGCCAGATATTTCTTCATCCTGTTTTACAGGAAGTCCAGACATCATAGTAACCTCCCCGCTTTCCCATGACTTAATACAATAGCAGAGTTGGAAGGGACCTTGAAGATCTTCTAGCCCAACTCCCTGCCTAGGCAGGAAACCCTATACCGTTTCAGACAAATGGCTATCCACATCTTCTTAAGACTTCCAGTGTTGGGGCATTCACAACTTCTGGCGGCAAGTTTTTCCATTTATTCTACCGCTATGTTTCTTTCTGGAAACTACATCCATGATGAAGACATAACGGACTCAGTATTTTCATCATGGTCTCTCAAATCCTACCCCTCTGTCGCTTATCTAGAAGGTCATAAGTGTATGGAACCGTTGAAACAGAAGACATGGAAGGAAGGGAGAATTCCATCGTGGAAATAAATCCCTTCCTTCTACTCTTCCTTGCTGTCACTCAGCCCCAAAGTTGTCCCAAACCTTCTGATCCCACTCTACTTGCTATGGATCAGATGCACAAGAGGGATTTCCTGTTCCGGAGTATCCACTTCCTGCTGGGTGTTTCCCTTCCATCCTCAAGTCACATCTTCCTCCCAGCTCCCCATCTCTTTCTCCCTGTGGAACTGACAGGGGCTGGGGCTGGCGGATTGCCAGCTGATGAGGATGATGAGGTGTTCAGAGTGGCCAGGGAACCACTTAGTGGCAAGCTCTGGTTCAACCATCTCAACCACCAGGGCCTCCATTTAACTCGGAGGGATAGACCTGGCCTCAGCCACACTCTTATCTCCAGATGTTCCTCTGCAGACAACCTGGCTCATTTAGGCAGCCTCATCTTGAGACATCATGAGTTGTGGATGGGAGAGACTTGAACAGATGAGGAGACGGTGGCCAAGAACCATCCTTTCCCTTTCCGAAGCCATTTTTCTTTGAGGTCTCCAGAGCCAAGGGAAAGCTTAAAGGACACAAGAGAAGTGGATAGGCTAACATTCCTATTTTATTCACTCCAGCCTTCCATTTGTCAGAAGACTACCCAGCCCATTGGCTCTGGGAATTTAAGTCAATGCTTTGCTGTTGTACAAAGGCTGTGATTTCCATACCTCAACGTTTGTGATAGGCTACATGGATTTACTTTGCACTAAAAGAGAAAAGAACATCCACATGAATCAAAGAAAGAAAACTATCTATCAAGGAGAACATCTGTAGCTCACAGTGGGAAAGGAGGGTTTTTGATGCTCTCTGAGCTTGGTTGGTTGAACCAAGTTTAGATGCCACCAAGGACCTCTCAGAAAGAGTTATTCCAGGGGTGTCAAACTTGATTTACATTGAGGGCCGCGATCAGGACTGTGTTTGACCTCGGGGGGGGGGGGCGGGGAATGGCCAAGGTGGGCTTGGCCCGCCACAACATCACTCTTATTGGGGGGTGCCTGTAGTTGCCTGAGTAGCCTACCAGTGGAAAGCGGGCTCCTAGCTCCGTTTTCAGCTGCCACAGCCTCCTGGCAATCATCTGCCAATGAAAATGGAGCTCGGGAGCCCATTTTCAGTGCAGAAGTACTGTGTGCCAATCCTTTGCTGTTTCCAGGGCGGCCCCGTGGCCAGATCTAAGTACCCCGCGGGCCGGAATCCGGCCCTGGGGCCTTGAGTTTACACCCTCTGAGTTATTCCCTGTACACTTATTAAGCTAAGTTATACATAAAGTTAGGGACATGGTGGCTAAGACGCTGAGCTTGTCAGTCGAAAGGTCGGCAGTTTGGCGGTTCGAATCCCTAGCGCCGCGTAACCGAGTGAGCTCCCGTGACTTGTCCCAGCTTCTGCCAACCTCGCATGCTTTGAAAGCATGTAAAGTGCAAGTAGAATAACAGGGACCACCTTTGGTGGGAAGGAAAAGCGTTCCGCACTCCTTCAGCGTTGAGTCATGCCGGCCACATGACCACGGAGACGTCTTCGGACAGCACTGGCTCTTCGGCTTTGAAACGGAGAGGAGCACCGCCCCCTAGAGTCGAGACCGCCTAGCACATACATGCAAGGGGCGAACCTTTACCTTTACCGGTACAAGTGCTTCTGACCGACCCAATCTCATTCCTGAATCTCGCACCTCTCTAAAGACCACCCGAAATCTTCCTTCGCTGACCTACCTCATCAGAGCGATCTCTAGCTTGGAATTGGGCTTCTAATCTCCCAACAATCTTGGGCAGTGATTAGAAGAGAGCAAGTGTCACGTAGGAGCTGCTGGACTCAAAATTGGCTCATCATAGCATGCTCGCGTGCGCGGGAAGGGATGTCTAGGACAGATCGACCTAAAATTTGACGCGAGGATCAGGAAGAAAGGGGAGGGGGAAAGAGAGAAGCCATTGTTTGTGAAACGTGGTGCCAATTTTATACCAAATCTTCGCAAGGTTACGGAGAAGGTAATGTCATTGTTTATGAGGAATAGCTTATACAGGGCATTGCTTTCCTGGCCAATATTTGGACGAATGAAACACGAGTAGTTTTTCAGATCGATAGAGTAGTTATAGGGACCGCCAATACAAATAACGGCTGGAATATCTCGTGTTGTTGTTTTTTATAAGCACATAAATCACAAACCAGAGGGACTCCAGCACATTCATCAAACCAATACGCCTGAACGAAACCTTACAGGCGGTCCTTGACGTACAACTCTTCATTTAGTGACCAAAATTACCACGCCACTGGAAAAAGTGACCTATAACCCTTTCCCGCACTTACGACCGTTGCCTATCCTCCACGGCCACGTGATCAAATTTCAGAGGCTTGGCAATGGACTCACATTTATGACGGTTGCAGCATCCTGGGGTCCAAGCTGGTCCCCATTTGTGGCCTACTGGCGAGGAAAACCATGGGGAATCCTGATTCACTTAACGACCGTGTGGCTAGCTTAACAACATGAAGGGATTCCCTTAATCAAAATTCCTACAACGGGGCAAAATTCATAATGTCTTGCTTAGCAGCAGGAATCTTGGCCTCCACTGTGGTCGTAAGTCGAGGACTACCTGCAGTCATATTCGCCAATTGGGTTCGCACAAGATCGAAATTCCTAAACGTGGCCCCTCTCTTCACAGGACATGAGGTACCCAGATGAATAAATCCTATTATAGCTCAGTCCAGAGACCCCTTTTTCATGCCACCACCCCAAGATTGGTACCAAAGACTCTGAAGTAGCGTCGACCCAAACCTTCTGCTAGCCAAGTTTAGCCTTTTGGGCAACCCCAACAGGAGACGTATGAAGGCGTGGACCCTCAGAGGCGACGGCGAAAATGAAGAGAGGTTCTAAACTCCATGGGAAATCATGCAGATTTCAACCTTCCCGGTTTTTTCATTCGTATTCATTTTGTGGGGATGATGGTGGCCACCAGCTTGGGATCCAACACAGATGGACGTTAAGACGGCGAGAGAAAAGGATGGACTTGTGGGTTGATCAGAGACATGGAAAGGAAGGGAGAATTCCATCGTGGGAAGTGATCCCTCCCTCTCCTCTTCCTTGCTATCACTCGGCCCCAAAGTGTCCCCTTTCCCCAAAGCTTCTTCTTCTGATCCCACCCTACCGCCATGGATCAGATACGCAGAGGGATTTCCTGTTCTGGAGCACCCACTTCCTGCCGGCGTTTCCCTTCCATCTTCAGGCACATCTCTCTCCCAGCTCCCCATCTCTTTCTCCCCGTGGAACTGGCTGGCAGGGGGTGGGCTGGCAGCAGATGCCAGCTGATGAGGAGGAGGAGGAGGTGTTCAGAGTGGTCCAGGGGAAGCTGAGTGGCAGCTCTGGTTCAACCATCTCAACTCCCAGGGCCTCCATTTTAACTCAGGAGGGATAGACCTGGCCTCAGCCACACCCACCCAGCAGGGGGCTTGCCCCCCTCGCCCAGCCGAGCCCAAGACCCTTCTTGCTCGCTTCACCACGTGCCCTCCCCCCTCTCCCCGTTCCCCAAGCTGCTCAACACCGTCCACACCTGCCCGGATCTCCACCTCTGTGCAAAAAAAATAAAAATACTCAGTGGCAAATCCAGCATGCATTCAAAACATCTGTCCCTTTTCATGCTGGAGACAGAGCCAGGGAGCCATGTGGCCCACCATGCAGCCAGACAAACCCTCCTCCCCTCTCTCCCTCGCTCATGGAGGGTGAGGGGAGGGGGCAATACCAGTTAGCATCCTCCTCCTCCTCCTCCTCCCCCCCTGCATCCAAAGAAAATCTCCTCCTATCCTTAAAAAAAACACAACGACCAGCCAATTTGCAGAGGGGGGTCCGGTTCCCAACCTTCTCCCCCTTCGTTCCGTGGGATCCTCCTTCTCCCCCCCCCACTCACCACCCACCCATGAGAGGGGGTGGTTCTCGCCCCAATTGGACAAGGTTCTCTCCAGAGGGGCTGTGCCACCTGGCAGATCTCCTCCCGGTGCCAGGCGGAGGGCAGGCAGCTCCAGTAACAGAGAGGAGAGAGATGGGGAAGGAAGGAAAGAAGGAAGGGAGCGAGGGAGGGAGGGAGGGAGAAAGGAAGGAAGGAAGGGGAGAGAGGGAGGTGAGGAAGGGAGCGAAAGAAGGGAAGGAAGATGAGATTGGGTTGAGTAGGGTTGGCTGGGCTCGCCTTCCGATTCCAGACAAAGGCCACAACAGAGACAGACAAAGACGGAGGAAGACCACAAAAAAGCCTCAGCCTACCTCGACACAGAGGAAGTTGGAGCCGGCGGGCATCCAAACAAGGGGGACCCGCTCGGAGGGGGGACCACGAGCTGGGGCAGGCTGCATGGTCCCGAGCTCCTTCGGCTGCCACCGCTGCTTTTCGGATGTCAGCGAGAGGAGACAGAGGCAACATATGGCGCCCAACACACTCGCTCGCTCGCTCACTTTCTCTCTCTCCTCACTCTCGCTCTCTCTCTCACACACACGCGCGCAGGGCAGGCACAACAGACACACACCACGCACGCACGCTCGCACACGCTCGCACACGCTCGCACACAGACGCGCACACAGAGCGAGACAGTAGCTGGCTGTGCTGCTGAATACATCACAGTGTCAGCTCCTGGCAGGGGTGGGGGAGGGGGGAGAGGGTGGGCGTGGGGAAGAGCGCACCCGCCGTGGCCCAGCCCCGAGCGGCAGCTGGCTCCGATGGAGGGAGAAAGACCCCCCCCTCCTCCTCCTCCTCTCTCTCCGTTCCCTCTTTCATACACATCTCGTATTCTCTCTTTCCTTCTCTCTTATTCTCCCCCGCTCTCTTTTCTCCCTCTCATTCCCTTTCTTCTCACTTTCTCTTTCTCATTTCTTCTCTTTCATTCTCTCTCATTCTCTCTCACTCTCTTTTTCTCCCTCATTCTCTTTCTTCTCACTTTCCCTTTCTCGTTTCCTCTCTTTCATTCTCTCTCTCTCTTATTCTCTCTCACTCTCTTTTTCTCCCCCTCATTCTGTTTCTTCTCACTTTCCCTTTCTCGTTTCCTCTTTCTCTTTCATTCTCTCTCTTATTCCCTCTCCCTCTCATTCTCTTTCTTCTCACTTTCCCTTTCTCATTTCCTCTCTTTCTTCTCATCTCTCCTCTCTCTTTTCTCTCTCTTTTTCTCCCTCTCATTCTCTTTCTTCTCCTTTCCCTTTCTCATTTCCTCTTTCCTCTTTCTCTCTCTCTCTCTTCTTCTCTCTCACTCTCTTTTCTTTCCTTCTCCTCTCTTTCTTCTCTTTCCCTTTCTCATTTCCCCCCCTCTCTCTCTTTCCTTGTTCTGTCTCTCATACTCATTCTTCTCTTTCCTCTTAATCTCTCTTTCTACCTTCCTCTCACTTCCTCTCTCTCTCTCTCTCTCTCGCTCTTTCCTCTCTCTCTCTCTTCCCCTCTTGTTCTCCTCTTCTCTCTCTTCTCCTCATACTCACTCTCATCTTTTTCCTCATTCTCCCTTCCTTCCTCTTTCTCCCTCCACCTCCTTCCCC